>NC_061514.1:61495202-61515376 GCF_022539505.1 Lolium rigidum | reverse complement strand
AGGAGAAAGCTCGCATTTTGGATTTCTCGCTTTTGATTATTCTCAACTTAGACATCCATACCGGGACAACATGGACAACAGATAATAGACTCCTCTTTAATGCATAAGCGTGTGGCAACAATTATTATTCTCATATGAGATTGAGGATATATGTCCAAACTGAAACTTCCACCATGAATCATGGCTTTAGTTAGCGGCCCAAAGTTCTTCTCTAACAACATGCATGCTCCAACCATGAAGGTGGTAGATCTCTCTTGCTTGAGACAAGACGGACATGCATAGCAACTCACATGATATCCAACAAAGAATAGTTGATGGCGTCCCCGAAACATGGTTATCGCTCAACAAGCAACTTAATAAGAGATAAAGTGCATAAGTACATATTCAATACTACAATAGTTTTTAAGCTATTTGTCCCATGAGCTATATAGCAAAGGTGAATGATGGAATTTTAAAGGTAGCACTCAAGCAATTTACTTTGGAATGGCGGATAAATACCATGTAGTAGGTAGGTATGGTGGACACAAATGGCATAGTGGTTGGCTCAAGGATTTTGGATGCATGAGAAGTATTCCCTCTCGATACAAGGTTTAGGCTAGCAAGGTTATTTGAAACAAACACAAGGATGAACGAGTACAGCAAAACTCACATAAAAGACATATGGTAAACATTATAAGACTCCATACCGTCTTCCTTGTTGTTCAAAACTCAATACTAGATGTTATCTAGACTCTAGAGAAACCAAATATGCAAACCAAATTAGCAAGCTCTAAGTATTTCTTCATTAATGGGTGCAAAGTATATGATGCAAGAGCTTAAACATGAGCACAACAATTGCCAAGTATCAAATTATCCAAGACATTTTAGAGTTACTACATGTATCATTTTCCAATTCCAACCATATAACAATTTAACGAAGATGAAACTTCGCCATGAATACTATGAGTAGAGCCTAAGGACATATTTGTCCATATGCTACAGCGGAGCGTGTCTCTCTCCCACACAAGCATGAATTTATTCAGAGAATGAAAATAACAAAACGAAAATAAAAGCACACAGACGCTCCAAGTAAAGTACATAAGATGTGGCCGAATAAAAATATAGTTTCAAGAGAAGGAACCTGATAATGTTGTCGATGAAGAAGGGGATGCCTTGGGCATCCCCAAGCTTAGACGCTTGAGTCTTCTTAGAATATGCAGGGGTGAACCACCGGGGCATCCCCAAGCTTAGAGCTTTCACTCTCCTTGATCATATTGCATCATACTCCTCTCTTGATCCTTGAAAACTTCCTCCACACCAAACTCGAAACAACTCATTAGAGGGTTAGTGCATAATAAAAATTCACATGTTCAGAGGTGACACAATCATTCTTAACACTTCTGGACATTGCATAAAGCTACTTGGACATTAATGGATCAAAGAAATTCATCCAACATAGCAAAAGAGGCAATGCGAAATAAAAGACAGAATCTGTCAAAACAGAACAGTCCGTAAAGATGGATTTTATTAGGCCACCAGACTTGCTCAAATGAAAATGCTCAAATAGAATGAAAGTTGCGTACATATCTGAGGATCATGCATGTAAATTGGCTTAATTTTCTGAGCTACCTACAGGGAGGTAGACCCAGATTCGTGACAGCAAAGAAATGCTGGAACCGCGCAGTAATCCAAATCTAGTACTTACTTTTCTATCAAAGACTTTACTTGGCACAACAAAACATAAAACTAAGATAAGGAGAGGTTGCTACAGTAGTAAACAACTTCCAAGATACAAATGTAAAACAAAGTACTGTAGCAAAATAACACATGGGTTATCTCCCAAGAAGTTCTTTCTTTATAGCCATTAAGATGGGCTCAGCAGTTTTAATGATGCACTCGCAAGAAATAGTATTTGAAGCAAAAGATAGCATCAAGAGGCAAATTCAAAACATATTTAAGTCTAACATGCTTCCTATGCATAGGAATCTTGTAAATAAACAAGTTCATGAAGAGCAAAGTAACAAGCATAGGAAGATAAAACAAGTGTAGCTTCAAAAATTTCAGCACATAGAGAGGCATTTTAGTAACATGAAAATTTCTACAACCATATTTTCCTCTCTCATAATAACTTTCAGTAGCATCATGAGCAAACTCAACAATATAACTATCACATAAAGCATTCTTATCATGAGTCTCATGCATAAAATTATTACTACTCCCAACATAAACATAGTTATTCTTATTAATTGTAGTAGGAGCAAATTCAACAAAGTAGCTATCATTATTATTTTCATCAAGTGTAGGAGGCATAGTATAATCACAACAAAATTTACTCTCCATAGTAGGTGGCACCAAAAGACCACTATCATTATAATCATAAATAGGAGGCAAAGTATCATCAAAGAAAATTTTCTCCTCAATGCTTGGGGGACTAAAAAGATCATGAAAACCAGCTTCCCCAAGCTTAGAACTTTCTATATCATTATCAACAATGGTGTTCAAAGCGTTCATACTAATATTACTACCAGCATGCAAATAAGATTTCATAGGTTTTTTAATTTTCGCATCAAACAATCCATGTTTTAAATCAGGAAATAGAATAAGAAGCTCACTCTTGTACATTATGCCAAACTAGTGTAAACAAGAAACAACAAGATGCAATTGCGGGATCTAAAGGAAATAGCTTCGAGCACACACACAACGGCGCCGAGAAAAATACTTTACCCGAGACCGTAGTATGAGTGCCTTTTACCTTTCCTCCCCGACAACGGCGCCGAGAAAAGTGCTTGGCGCGTAGTTGACGAGGGAGGAAAAGTGCTTAGTTGCCGGGCTTGCCAATGTGTGAGTGCCGTTTACCTTCCCTCCCCGGCAACGGCGCCAGAAAAGTGCTTGATGTCTACGGGAGCTTCTATTCTTGTAGACAGTGTTGGGCCTCCAAGAGCGAGAGGTTTGTAGAACGAGCGGCAAGTTTCCCTTAAGTGGATTACCCAAGGTTTATCGATCTCAGGGAGGAAGAGGTCAAAGATATCCCTCTCATGCAACCCTGCAACCACAAGGCAAGAAGTCTCTTGTGTCCCCAACACACCTAATAGGTGCACTAGTTCGGCGAAGAGATAGTGAAATACAGGTGGTATGAATAAGTAGTAGCAACGACACCAGAAAAGTGCTTTGCCCAGGATAGTAAACAAGCAGTAGTAACACAGCGGTAGTAACGCAGCAGTAGTAACGCGATAAAACGAGTAAACAAGCGAGCAATAACGGTATTTAGGAACAAGGCCTAGGGAATAGACTTTCACTAGTGGACACTCTCAACATTGATCACATAACGGAATAGATAAATGCATACTCTACACTCTTGTTGGATGATGAACACATTGCGTAGGATTACACGAACCCTCAATGCCGGAGTTAACAAGCTCCACAATAATGCTCATATTTTAGTAACCTTTAGTGTAAGATAGATCAAAAGACTAAACCAAGTACTAACATAGCATGCACACCTTGTCACCTTCATGCATATGTAGGAGGAATAGATCACATCAATATTATCATAGCAATAGTTAACTTCGCAATCTACAAAAGATCATGATCATAGCATAAACCAAGTACTAACACGGTGCACACACTGTCACCTTTGCACACGTGCAGGAGGAATAAAACTACTTTAATAACATTGCTAGAGTAGCACATAGATAAATTGTGATACAAATACATTGCAATCATAAAGAGATATAAATAAGCACCTCACTATGCCATTCAACAGTGAATAAGTATTCTGTGAAATATAGCCTAAGAGACCCACACGGTGCACACACTCGTCACCTTTACACACGTGGGACAAGGAGTCTCCGGAGATCACATAGGTAAAACTCACTTGACTAGCATAATGACATCTAGATTACAAGCATCATCATATGAATCTCAATCATGTAAGGCAGCTCATGAGATTATTGTATTGAAGCACATAAAAGAGAGATGAACCACATAGCTACCGGTACAGCCCCGAGCCTCGATGGAGAACTACTCCCTCCTCATGGGAGCAGCAGCGGTGATGAAGATGGCGGTGGAGATGGCAGAGGTGTCGATGGAGAAGCCTTCCGGGGGCACTTCCCCGCTCCGGCAGGGTGCCGGAACCGAGACTCCTGTCCCCCAGATCTTGGCTTCGCGATGGCGGCGGCTCTGGAAGGTTTTCCGTATCGTGGTTTTTCGTCTCAGGGGTTTCGCGACGGAGGCTTTAAGTAGGCGGAAGGGCAGAGTCGGGGGCCAGACGAGGGGCCCACACCACAGGGCGGCGCAGGCCCCCCCTTGGCCACGCCGCCATGTGGTCTGGCCACCTCGTGGCCCCACTTCGTATGTTCTTCGGTCTTCTGGAAGCTCCGTGGAAAAATAGGCCCCTGGGTCTTCGTTTCGTCCAATTCCGAGAATATTTCGTTACTAGGATTTCTGAAACCAAAAACAGCAGAAAACGAGAACCGGCACTTCGGCATCTTGTTAATAGGTTAGTTCCAGAAAATGCACGAATATGACATAAAGTGTGCATAAAACATGTAGGTATTATCAATAATATGGCATAGAACATAAGAAATTATCGATACGTCGGAGACGTATCAGCGCCCCTGACTCAGGATGAACAATGCATACTTCTGCAAACGGTGGAGCCCGGCGGCAAGTTGGTGGAAGTTGCTAGCGGCTATGTCATGGCTTCCCGCGTTATGCACGGCGCTACATTGGCGGAAGACGTGGCGAAGGTCAAGTTGGTAATGGTAGTGACAGAGTACCGCTACGCCATCCCCCCCTTTCAACCTCCGGGCACAGAAGAAGGCGACGTTTTGCCCCTTGGGGATTGCACCTCATGGCTTATGAAATGGCCGAAGAACCAGATTCGTCCGGGGGGTCTTCCGAGTGGTAAGAGAAGCACCGGCGCCACCTCCCCTATCATCCGGCCCAAGATCGAGCGCCGACGACACCCTTAAGGAAACGGCGGTCGCCGCCCCACTACCTCGAAGGAACCGGCGGTCGCCGCCGCCACCCGGAAGGAACCGACGATCGCCGTCACCACCAGACGCCACAAACAGTTGTTGGGAGCGCTACCGCAACGACCGTCTACTAGACGCACGGTACGCCAAGCGGCGGCATCGCAACCGCCACCACCTAAGGTCCAGGACATGGCGCCACTTGATGGCAACGATGTAGATGATGATGATGATGACATCGATGCCTACATCAACACTGGCGCCTGCAGCCAAGATATGTACATGCCTCCTATGGATGAACAAGCCTTCCGCACACACGGCGATCAACTTAGTCGTCCCCCTACGGTCACGAAGCGGCGCCTGGTCTTCACGGGTCTTTCTCAAGACACTCCTCCGGAGGCCGGCAATCCAGCTCAAGTCAAGCCTGCTACCGTTTTCAGCCCTAACACGCTGCGTAAGACGATCATCGGGGAGCCACCCAAATCAACCCCGAGCAACCTCGAAGCACCACCGGCACCCGAAGCACCACCATCGGCACCACAAGCACCCCCGGTAGGTCGGGTGAAGAAGGGAAGGAAGAGAGGAGCCAAGAAGGGCGCATCTTCGAGCCAGCCTGCTCCTAAGAGGATCCGGGCCGACGACATGGTACCACCTACACCGGATGGCTTGCCCCGGTGTCATGAAGCTGGTAAACCTATACCGCCTCCGGACATGGAACACCTCTCAAGTGGACAAATGCTCCCTTTGCAGCACTCTATTCATTATCAAGAGAGCGTCCTTCTTAAAGAAAAGGATCCAAATTACCCGGTGTTCTCGGTCAAGGTGCCGTCCAACCGAACTTCGTCAATGAAGACCCCGCGGATATCTTCTTCATAGCGTTCGAGGACGTCTTCAATCTATTTCACTCGAAACGGCTCGACTATAACTTGGTCCGCCTATACGCGATCAATCTTCGGATGAAGATCAACGGAGAGAGACCCCGCCACATCGTGGTAGCGGATCCCTACTACATGCGCGATAGCCAGCTCCGGGACGGCTCAAGGACACGGACCAAGGCGGTGCGGTACCTCCGAACTTCATGCTCATGCACAAAGAGAGCAACACCATTCTTACTGCCTGTCTTTCCCGAGTAAGTACACATCCGCTCACGGCCGTCGTAACTTATGCTTTCTTATATATTTCTTCCATTGCCGATCATTTCCAACATTCCATTTCAATTGCATGTGTTGAGCAGGGAAAAATACTGCACACTCATCATCCTAGATCCAAAGTGGTCACTAGCCCAGTATTTCGACTCGTCGAGTACGACGACGAAGAAAGACTACACGAGAATAAGGGGTGTTCTCGATGAGGCTATCCTTGGCTACTCCAAAAGTGGAGGCACCTTCGACAAGAATGGGCAATATATCAGGCCGGACACTAAAAAGATCGGGTTCAAGCACGTGATCAACTTCCCTTGTATCAAGCAGCCAGGTGGCAGCATTAAGGAGGCCTTCTATGTCCTCCATCACCTTAAAGGGTTTGTCGAGGATGCAGAGATGATGTCTCCGCCACCTAGTAAGCGAGACCCCATTAAAATGTCGAGGGAAATCGGTGATGATGATCTTAGAGAAGACTTCCATCGCATCCAAGTAAAGCTCTCGGAAATTATCTTACAAGATGTATCCAACGGATCGGGGCTCTTACACGCAGCCAGAGCGTTGCCTAAGAGGGATATCGAAGAACGCCTACATAAGCCGGGTGATGGAAGGACGTGGACGACGAAGGACTTGTACAAGCCGTTCCCGGAGCCGCTCAAGAAGACGTCTCGTTGACCGAGGCCGGTGTGCCTAGCATTAGTTTGAATCGATAGACAATTTGCACCGTGTTGTAAACTAAACTTGCTTAATTTGCTCGAAACGGTGGTCGTCGTTGTTGGACTTCAATTACTATTGTAGTCGTTATCGTTGAACCATATTACTTATGTGATACCGATGCTATATTTCTTTTAGGTTTATTATTATTTCCTTGCTTTAATTCTTGTGAATATCTATGCATGTGAACCCTCTAACTCTTTCCATTGCGTTATATACTAATATGCCTTGTGTCCATAGAGATGAGTACTACGTCGTGTTCGAGGGGCGGGTTCCAGGAGTGTACGAGGAGTGGGAGGAGTGCAAGAAACAGGTGCACAAGTTCAGCGGTAACTGCTACAAACGGTACCCGACTAGACACGAGGCGGTTGCCAAGTGGAGGGCGCACCAAGCGAACAAGAGCAAGATGAAGATCTTCCTTGTGCTCTCGCTCTTGCTCACCATCGTCGCGGCGGTACTCTATTTCATCCTAGTGTAGGGGGCGGCCGGTGTCACTTCGTTTGTATCTAGAGATGATGAGAACTTTCTTAATTTGCATGGATTATGAGTTGTATGGAGCTATATGTATAACTCGATCAGGCTCTAAGTAATGTGATGATGATGTGATGATTATATATATCCATATTATATCTGTCTATATTATATCAGTATATAACCTGTATACGGTGTATAAAATCAGTATAAAACCTGTATAATACACCAGGGAGCACAAAATCGAGTATACCTGTAGATAGTTCTGTGGTGCACTAAAAAATAATTCTGTGGCGCACCTGTTTCTGTGGCGCAGCTACAACACATGCGCCACAGAACTACTTATTTCTGTGGCGCACCTGGTCCGGTGCGCCACAGAAACCTTATTTTTGTGGCGCACGACCAGGTGCGCCACAGAAAGCTTATTTTTGTGGCGACGTTTCTGTGGCGCACCACCCGTGCGCCACAGAATCAAATTTTCGTGCGCCACTGATGAGGCTTTTCCTACTAGTGTTTGTTGAGATCTCATAGTACAAGCATGCATGAGTAGGGGCTTTACCTCGTCACGAGGGCCCTGAACCTGTGTATATCGCCCGTGTTCGTGTGTGTCAGAGTGAGTTCGATCTCCATCCCCCCTCCTCCGGTTCCCTCGGTACACATCGGCTCCAACTTAAGCGATTCCATGGTATCTGTTGATTCACCAAGATGATAATTACATTGCCGTACTATGGAAAAAACTACATCACGAACATGGATTTTGAACTAAATTTTTATACATTTTTTATTTTTGTTTTTTATTCATACCAAAATCTTTGTGAGCACAATTTTCTATTATGTAATATGCGTAGTCAACCACAAAACAATCATTCTAAACATTAATTAGACTGCTTGTTATCTAGTTGTAACCTACATTACTCAAAATATTTCCTATGCAAATTTATATTCTATATCTTATTAAATGTTTTCCATGAATTATTTTTCCGTAGCTGCATACATTACATAAATTATATAGAGGTTTGATGATGTGCTAGACTGTTGAGAAATGAGGGTTGCTATTACTATCAAAATCAATTATATGATGATACATATGTATTTTGGAGTGTGAGTATTCATGTACATATATTTAATATAATTAAATACCATGATAGACACATGCTCAATAAATATCTTAGCGTTAGTCCTAATGCAGTATTATATAAGTATAATTATGGAATCATATTTTTTTCGAAATAGAGACAACGCCCAAGGCTCTGCATTAGATTTTGACCTGTTAAAAATATAATCATTTCTCACATTCTAGAGGGCCCAGAGTAAAGCAGAGACGCTAACTCGAATTTGTTCTTTTTTTTAATAACCCCCACTATCTAGTTTCCAAAAAAGTTAGTGATATTCTTTGGTGAAATGATATTAAAAGCCAGATATACAATGCGCCATACTACTTTTGCCATCGGGCAATCAATGAATAAATGTTAAATTGTTTCATCTTGATTACAATAACAATATATTTTGCTACCTTGCCAATTTTGCTTGGCCAAATTATCTTTTGTGAGAACTGAGAAGCACTCTACGATGTAAGAGCCTCATAAAAATCTTTATTTTCTAAATATACTTCCGAAAAAACTTTATATGATCATTCATATACGCTAAGTACAATGACTTCACCGTGAAAAGAGCCAAATGTTGTTAGCTTACAAACAAACTCATCTGGCTGCATGGATAGGTGCACATTCATTAAACGATAACTAAATGGACCCATGGATCAGCTCTATTCCCAGATAATGCCTGTTTGAAACCTATGTTCAGCGGCAGTTGAGTCATGACATCGGACACCGAAACGTCTTTGCGTTGAACTATGTGATAGAGGGAAGGGTATTGATGGGCCAAAGGAGTGTGACCTAACGACGTGTCCTCCCAAAACTTAGCGCTTTCACAATTGCGAATATTAAAAGAACCATGTTATAATATAAACTTAATTGCGAATATCAAAAGAACCATGTTATAATATAAACTTAACGAGTGTTTCCGCTTTGCAACCATATCCAAATACATTGGAAACCAGGGATGGTAAAACCCGCTGATCTAACCCTGAGCCAGATTTAACATTTAACTTGAACTCTTAGAAGAATTTTATAGTGAAGAATTTCGAGTTGTATGATCAGTTTTGTAAGGAACCGTTGTAAACCATTAGCAAATTTAGTGCAACAACACTTAATTGTGAGATACGGGTTTTTTTTGGGGATTTTTTTTTTTTTGACAACGACAATGGACTTGGACATTTTGTGGATTTAGCCTCTTGTACCACAAAACTAAATAAAAATGCTATCATCATGGAAACAAAAAAAGAGATGGCGCACGAACAGAATCAGGTTTGATTGATCTCTTCAGATCTACGGCATTGTTCTATTTGGTTTCCAACCAAAACAAAACAATCCGTGGGCACAACACGTCCAGAGTACAGACCCACCCATCCGCGCAGCTTAATTAACTCGCCATGGACAAATCTCGGGAAAGCTACACGGGAAAGCCCCTGTAGCCGTAGGCGGCGCCGAGGCGCAACGCCGGCTTACGCTCACGCAAGAGCAGTAGAGGCATCCGATGCCTCCCCAAATTGGCGGTCTTCAGAATACACGATCTTGTTGCTTTGCTTGTAACAATACTAGCTCGCGATTGACACCTTCCTGGACTCTCGCTGATCGCGATGGGACTCTGTTGCCGACGAGTAGCGCTGCATCCTCCGCGCTGCGTGCCTCTCGCAGACGGCGTCGAGCCGCATCTGCTGGTGGCGGCACTCCTCGCTGCAGAAGGGGGTGTCCCCTCTGTACATGAAGATGTCGTTGTTCCGGGCCAGCGACTTGGCGCAGAGCGCGCACGCGTCCTGCGCCGGCATACCGGACTCGCCGACCGGTTCGGCGTCGAAGAAGAAGGAGCAGACCACGGTCGCCGCCATGGTATATTTGGCAAGGCCGGGACGGAGCTTAGCTGTGCGAAGCTGCTTTCGGTGTGAGGAAGAAGTGAAGAAAAGGGGTGCGAGTTACCGAGCTGAGCTGAGGTCAAGGAAGCGGAAGGCTGGGTATATATGGACGAACACGGCGAAGGGCGCTTGCTGCCTTGCTGGAGTGATTCGACTTGTTTATTCAGGCATGGGCCACGGTGGAGTGCGGTGGTTGGCTCGAGGGCCGCCGCGGGACAGGCACTCACTCGGCTCGGACGCGACGAAGACGAAGACGACAACATGGGTCCCGATCTCTGAAACAAACATAGAGGAAAACCAGGTTCTAGCTAGTAGGCGGCTAGCGCTAGCTCCGACCTACGGGAACCAGAAAAATACTGCAACTTGCACCTCTTTCGGAGCAAAAGTGAGATGAAAATATTCGCTCCAATAATTAGCGGGCAAGCATGAGCATCCGCCTTGCAACTTGTCGGAAACCAGGGCATCAAATCTGCTCCAACTTTGGATTAGTTAAAACTCTAGTGCAAACGTCTTAGTGGATTATAATTGGGGCTCCAGCACTTTAACAAGCGTACGAGAGGCCACCGAGCTAGGCACCTTAATTGTTAGACTATTATTAAGCAAAACAAATGCGAAAAATATTATTAAGCAATTTTTGACTAAGCTTAATTACAAGAACAACATGACACATGCGTTAGAAAACTTAAACACACTTTCCAGACTTCACTATTTCATGGAACAAATACCAGTGCAAGAATACAAAGAATAAAGCACATACATCGTGACGAGAAAAGTCGCCACTGCAGCAACACCATGGTCATTGTTGATGCCTCCCATGTTGTTATCGAGGTCGCCAAGTACGATGAAGAAGTAAACCGGTCAGGAAGATATCGAACAGATGTAAGACAGAGAGGTAGCTGACGGCCCTGAACGCTCCCACAAAAATTTATCGTGTGTCTTCCAGTGCAGAATCTCGAAGGATGAGGTTTCGGAGTCTTGCTCCCTCGAATGGCCTTGCACATAGTCGCTGGGATGGGGAAGCAAAGAGAGTGGCACAACAAAAAGAACTCTGAGCGAGAGAGAAGAGTGGTCGGTCGTGTCGATCTGACCTAATTCTCCTCATTATAGCGTGGAAAGCTACCTTGCCGACCAAACCGACACGCAGCGGAGGAGACTCTGGAAGTTGGATAAGTTTCAAGCATGCACAATCGTGTTGACACGAATACCCCAGTAGTGCACTATGGAAAACATCGTCCTCCAAAAAACTAGCCTCGAAGTTGAACTCTCGCCACGAAACACAACGAACATGCACGTAATGAATGACAAGGCGAGAGCGATGGCGAAGGAGAAGTGTGCATAAACTTATTTTTTCTTACTTAAAATTAACTAGTAGGACTCTAGAGGTCACATAATAAATCACTTCAACTGTATCCCAAACTAGGAATCTGAAAGCAACTTTATTAGCTCCCAATTATATCGCCAAATTGTCACGGTGGTAGCATTAAGATTTTAGAACTTGTAGTCCATGTAGGTTGAATACATGATCGCATCACATACATATCCAACACTTTTTATTTGCGAATCATATAGATCCAGCCCTAATAATGAAGTGGGTCGCAAATACTTGGGCACTATGTATTGCGCAGTTGGAAGTATCAGAGCATCTCCAGCCGCGTCCTCCAAAGCGTCCCCCAAAGGGATTTGGGGCGCGCCGGATAAAAAAACCGTTCCAGCCGCGTCCCCCAAAGCTCATTTTTGTCCGGCGCGCCCCCATACGGTGTCCGGCGCCCCGAGCCCGTCCCCGTCCCACAGGGGACGCACCGGGCACGCCGGACACAACGAAAAGCGAGGCGGGGAGTGGCGGGGCCGACCCGTCGGCCGGCACGGTTAATTTTAACCTAACCGTCGCCTACCTCGCGACGGAAGTTATTCGCGCGCAGTGACACACGGCGGCATCTTTGCCTTAATGGCGACGGAGGGGCAGGCGAGACGTCTCGTCGGTGCTCGCGCGGCCCGCACGCGTCGCCGGCGTTCGCACGCCACCTCCCGTTCCCGCGCGATCTTCCCGCCTCTTCTCGCCTGTTCCCACGCTTTCTTCCCGACGCCGGCGTCTATAAAAGGTCTCCCGGCTCAACGGTAGCCACCACACCCCGCCGGCAACAAACACAGCCCTCGTCGCTCCACCGCCGTCTCCTCCACCACCGCGTAGCAATGGCGAACCGCCCGGTGCCGGCCACTTCCCTCCACCGCCGTCCCCTCCACTTGCAGTCCCGGAAACGCAGGTCGACACCGACCCCTCGGCAGCGGCCGGGAAGAGCGATGGCGTGCACACCGTCGGCACCGGCGGGAGGCAATGCGGCAGCAGGCCCGCCGGCCAGCGGGAGGCGGCGCGAGCGGCGGATCCGGCGGCGTTCGCGCCCATGGCCCCGCCGCCGGCGAGGCCGCGGCGGCAGCGGCGTGGCGGGAGTAGCGAGGACGCCACCGTTGCGGCGTCCGACGCCTCGACGAGACAGGAGGCGCGACGGTGCCGGTACCGGGCGGAGATGGAGCGGCGGTGGGGTCGACGAGCGCCGGCTCCGGCTCGGCCGAGCGGGATGCGCTGTACCGAGATCGGCGGGAGTCGATCGAGCACCAGCGGCAGCTGGCGGCGGAGGAGCGTCATCAGCGGGAGGCGGCGCTGAAGGCGATCTGGGGGAGGCGGGCGGACGAGTTGGCGGCGGAGGACGCCGTGTTGGCGGTGGCGATGATGGAGGCGCCAACAGATGTGGAGGAGGAGGCGCCAATGGAGGAGGAGGAGGCCGAGGCGGAGGAGACCGAGGTGGAGGACGACGACGACGAGTTCGTGTGGTCCGACGACGACGGGCCGCACCCGGACGAGACGGCCGATCAGCAACGCGCGCTCGTCGAGTCCTTCGAGTCGGAGAAGAAGCTCCAGGACGACTCCCGTGCCCGCGAAGAGGCGCAGATTCGTCGCGCCGTCGAGCTCTCCCTCCGGGCGGCCCGGCGAGGGAGGGCGGAGGAGGAGGAGGCGCGCGGCGGGAGCGGCACCGTCCGGCCACCGCCGAACGCAAGGAGAGGAGGCGCGCGCAGGAGGAGCTGCGGCGTAGGGAGGCGACGGGGCGAGGCTGTCGAACGCACCGCCGGGCGGTCAGTAGTGTAGGTTTAGATGAAATCTAGCCGTTTTCATTCAAACTTTATAATATATAATCAAAATTGAATGAAAACCTTTATTTTCGTGCACCAATATTCATTTGGAGGAGGCGTTTGGGGACGCGGCTGGGGAGCGACGTCCCCCAAAGGCGGCACGAACAAAACACGTCCCCCAAACGCTCAATTCGGCGCGGTTTGGGGATGCTTTGGGGGACGTGACTGGAGATGCTCTCATACATTCATACGTGGTGTCCTTTTTGAAAACGAAAACAAGTAGGTGCTCCATACGGGAATCTTTCGATAGAGTGCTGCATGTGTGCCAGGCAGCAGCTTGCGTATAGTCGCCAGGACACCCGGAGGTCGGCAGGAACGCAGATCTTGTCTACCAATCAGTCGCATGCATCACCTGTGGTCACAAGCAAACCGGGCCCCTATCTACTAATTGTTTGTACAGTATAATACTATAATACAGCTTGTGTGTTGTTTAACCGCTACTAGGCTGCCCGGTTTCATCTGGGTTGCCGTGCACGTTTCGGACCAAGCGTGGATGCACCTTGCAATTGCAAGATGCAATCTCGTACACCTGCACGCCTCAAAGATTCCAACCATGGCATTTTTTTTTTTGGAGGGTGACGTCTTTTTGCATAAATATACTAGTACTACGTGCAAATGGCATCTTGCACTAGGATCACGCAGGCAGGGAGGCTTCGTTCTAGGGCGCAGCTTTGTCGAGATCTGCGCCCAGTTTGTTTTTGTGGCTTGACATGTACTGAAGCATTGCACGTAATCGTGGGAGTCTGCAAATAATCTCGCTACAAAGATGCTCCTACACAGCTAAACTGTACTGATCCAAATCATCCGTGGCTACTATTACTCTGCTAACAATTGTTTCACACACAGAGACCGGTGCAAAACTACAAAGCACTATGACGAGGATGTACGGTGGAAAACTACTGCACTACGCTCTTTTTCTGACGACTCAAAAGTCTTGGTTGGTTGGTGTTGATTGCACAGTGGGGCAGTACTAACAATGTAAAGCGTAGGGTTTCGCTGGGCATGGACGGCTTCGATACGGCATGGTGGTGATCGGGCACATCTTCTCTTGCATGTCCACATCTTCCAGCCAAGCTACCATTCGCCTTCTCGCTCTCAAAACTTTCGATCCTTAACTAGCACTGGTAGAAAAACAGGCTTCCGGGAAGCCCCATAAGTCGCGAAGGTAAAGGAACCGCGACTAATGGGGTCTTTAGTTGTGGTTCGTGTGGCGAACCGCGACCAAAGGCCCGGGCCCGGGCGCACGGTGGCCAGCCGGTGCACGTGGGGGCTTTAGTCGCGGTTGGCCGGCCAACCGCGACTAAAGGTGCCCGAAGGCCTTTAGTCGCGGTTGGCCAGGCCAACCGGGACTAAAGCCCCTCCCCTATATATACTCATCCAGCCATTTGGAGCCAACACTTAGCCATTTGGAGCCATTCTCTTCACAAACTTCACAAGTGAGTGTTAGGTTTGCTTTTGGTTCCTCTTATGCACATAAGGTGTTTGATGAAATGCCCCAAGAGTATGAAACAAACATGATATGAAGTGTTGGAGCCACACTTGAGCTTTCTCATTTATTTTTTCCTCCTCGATCGCGGTTAGCAACTTGAACCTTTGATGTGTCGTCATTGATACAATATGCATGTGTGTGTAGTTCATTGTTTAATTTATATTATTTGTAGCTAGTTAGTTTAACAAATGCATGATGGTTAATTATATATTTTATATTATAATAATGCAGATGAATCGGCAATGGATGTACGGTAACCGACTCTCCGGCGAGTTCAAGTACGGGTTTGAAAGATTTCCTCGTAGTGGCTAATGCGAACAAGCGTGGGGGTTTTGTTATCTCGTCCATGTGTTAAGCTGTAAGAATTAGAAGGGTTACTCTTCCTCAAGAGATGTTCACATGCACCTGCTTCGGCACGGTTTCATGCCAAGCTATAATTGTTGGACCAAGCATGGAGAAAGAGGGGTTATAATGGAAGAAGATGAAGAAGGGGATGATTTCATCGATGAAAGCTATCTTTCTCATTTCGGTGATACTTTCATGGAGGATGCCGAAGGTGAAGGGGAAGGTGAAGGGGAAGGTGAAGAAGAGGCACGTGATGATCCCGTTGATGATCTTGGTCGGACCATTGCTGATGCACGGAGACGCTCGCGAAACCGAAAAGGAGAGGGAGAATTTGGATCGCATGTTAGAGGATCACAGGAAGGCGCCGTACCCCGGATGCGATGATGGTCTGAAAAAGCTAGGCTGCACATCTGGATTTGCTGAAATGGAAGGCACGAGCAGGTGTAGCTGACTCGGCATTTGAAAACTTGCTGAAAATGTTGAAGAATATGTTTCCAAAGAATAACGAGTTGCCCGCCGATACGTACGAAGCAAAGAAGGTTGTCCGCCCTCTAAGTTTAGAGGTTCCGAAGATACATGCATGCATCAACGACTGCATCCTCTACCGCGGTGAATACGAGAATTTGAATGAATGTCCGGTATGCACTGCATTGCGTTATAAGATCAGAGGCGATGACCCTGGTGACGATGTTGAGGGCCAGAAAACCAGGAAGAGGGTTCCCTCCAAGGTGATGTGGTATGCTCCTATAATACCACGGTTGAAACGTCTGTTCAGGAACAAAGAGCATGCCAAGTTGTTGCGATGGCACAAAGAGGACCGTAAGTCGGACGGGGAGTTGAGACACCCCGCGAGATGGAACGCAATGGAGAAAGATCGACAGAGAGTTCAAAGATTTTGCAGCCGACGCAAGGAACATAAGATTTGGTCTAAGTACGGATGGCATGAATTCTTTTGGCGAGCGAGCTCCAGCCATAGCACCTGGCCCGTGACTCTATGCATCTACAACCTTCCTCCTTGGTTGTGCATGAAGCGGAAGTTCATTATGATGCCGGTGCTCATCCAAGGTCCGAAGCAACCCGAGCAACGACATCGATGTGTACCTAAGGCCATTAGTTGATGAACTTTTACAGACTGTGGGTCAGACCCGGTGTCCGTGTGTGGGATGAGCACAAAGAAGAGGAATTTGACCTACGAGCGTTGCTTTTCGTAACCATCAACGATTGGCCTGCTCTTAGTAACCTTTCGAGACTCGTCAAATAAGGGATACAATGCATGCACGCACCGCTTACATGAGACTCGAAAGTGTACATTTGCCAAATTGTAAGAAGAACGTGTACCTTGGGCATCGTCGATTTCTTCCGAAAGGTCATCCAAGAAGAAAGAAAGGCAAGCATTACAACGGCAAGGCGGATCACCGGCCGAAGCCCGCGGAACACACTGGTGCTGAGGTATTTGATATGGTCAAGGATTTGAAAGTCATCTTTGGAAAGGGTCCTGGCGGACAATCAGCTCCGAAGGGAGCTGACGGGCACGCAGCCATGTGGAAGAAGAAATCTATATTCTGGGAGCTAGAATATTGGAAAGTCCTAGAAGTCCGCTCTGCAATCGACGTGATGCACGTTACGAAGAATATTTGCGTGAACCTCCTAAGCTTCTTGGGCGTGTATGGGAAGTCAAATGATACAAAGGAAGCACGGCAGGACCGAAGAAAGTTTGAAAGACCCCGATGACCCGCATCCGGAACGGTTTCAAGGTCGTGCCACCTACGCTCCGACCAAAGAAGAGAAGGTCATCTTTTTGAATGCCCGAGCGAGTATGAAGGTCCCGTCTGGATTCTCGTCCAATATAAAGGGAATAATAAACATGGCGGAGAAAAAGTTCCAAAACCTGAAGTCTCACGACCGCCACGTGATTATGACGCAACTTGCTTCCGATTGCTTTGAGGGGCTCCTGCCGGAAAATGTTCGAGTAGCCATTGTGAAGCTATGTGCATTCCTCAATGCAATCTCTCGAAGGTAATCAATCCGGAAGTTCTACCACGGTTACGTGAACGATGTGATCCAATGTCTTGTCGGTTTCGAGTTGGTGTTCCCGCCATCCTTCTTCAATATTATGACGCACCTCCCGGTTCACCTAGTCGATGAGATTTCCATTCTCGGTCCCGTATTTCTACACAATATGTTCCCCTTCGAGAGGTTCATGGGAATATTAAAGAAATATGTTCGTAACCGTGCTAGGCCGTAAGGAAGCATCGCCAAGGGCTATGGAAATGAGGAGGTAATTGAGTTTTGTGTTGACTTTGTTCCCGACCTTAAGCCGATTGGTCTTCCTCGATCGCGGCACGAGGGGAGACTCAAGTGGAAAAGGCACGATCGGAAGGAAATCAACGATATGTATGGACGGCCATTCTCTCGATCGAAGCACACCACACGCTTCCGACCAATTCCAGCTCTGGTGGCTCCGTACTTTGAGAAACACAAGAATATTTTACGCTCTGACAACCCCGGGAAGCCCGAATCCCGGATTAGGAAGGCCCACATGGAGACTTCTCGCGCTGGTTGAGAAAACATTTAATGAGTGACGATACATGTTGTAGATCAGCCGTACATGTTGGCCAAGACACCATCTTCGACTATAACGACTTTCCAAGGGTACGAGATAAATGGGAATACATTTTACACGATCGCCCAAGATAAAAAAGAGCACCAACCAAAACAAAGTGGTGTCCGCTTTGATGCAGCAACCGAGAATGGGCAAAAGGTCACATATTATGGTTACATAGAGAGATATGGGAACTTGACTATGGACCTTCCTTTAGGTCCCTTTGTTCCAGTAAATGGTTCAAGCTAACCAGGAGGTGGGGTAAAGGTGGACCAGCAATACGTGAATGACAATGGTGGATTTCAACAATCTTGG
The DNA here is from genome assembly GCF_022539505.1 of Lolium rigidum. Taxonomy (NCBI): domain Eukaryota; kingdom Viridiplantae; phylum Streptophyta; class Magnoliopsida; order Poales; family Poaceae; genus Lolium; species Lolium rigidum. The sequence continues at coordinate 61,497,195 of NC_061514.1, read as the reverse complement.
TTACCTTGACGAACCATCTGTCCTAGCTGAAAGATGTCGCCAAGGTTTTCTATGTGAAGGACATGAGTAGCAAACCGAGGAAACGGAAAGATAAGAAAACGATCAAGACATCATGCGATGATCTCAAAGCGCCACATTGTTCTTTCAGTGGAAAAGAAACATCGTGGGAGTGGAGGACAAGACGTACATGTCGAAGATTATAATATGTTTGCTGAAATTCCGCCCTTCAAAGTGAACACCGACCCAAGCATTAAGTTAAATGATGAGGATGCTCCATGGATACGGCACAATCGTAAGCAAGCAGGACACAAGGGAAGAAATGATGTGTAATAATTTATTATTGTACCAAACTTTGTTGAATGAATCATGTGAATTATATTACTCCGTGATGTGTTTGGTGTCCATTTTCGAATGATTCAATTGACTCGAGATAGCACCGATGATACATGAAATTTGGAGTGACTAAGTCATACTCCCCGCGTGACATGAAATTTTGGAGTGACTAAGTCATACTCCCCGCATATAGAAATTTGGAGTGACCAAGTCATACTCCTCGCATATAGGAAATTTGGAGTGACTTAAGTCATACTCCCGCCACATGAAATTTGAGTGATGAAGTCACACTCCCCAGCGCATAATATGCATACCGCAGTCTTCATAGCCGCCGCCGTTGCACCGTAGTCGCCTTTCTGCTGCCGCGCCGGCCGCCGCTCGCCGCCGCCGGCCGTCGCTCGGCGGCGCTCGTGGCTCGAACCGAGGGTAGCGCAGCGGGGATATCGCCGCCGTGATGTAGTCCATGACGCCCGCCGCAGTCCCGGCCGCACACCATAGCCGCCGGCCGGCGCTCGTGGAAGTTTCCAGAGGCATACCGTCCTCCTCATACTCCGGCGAGCGCCCTCTCACGCCGATTGATGAAGAAGGCGTCCCAAGTATGCTAGTTATCAGGATGCCACGGGGATTCATCCGCCGGCCCGGCGTGAGGTCGAGGTAGTAGTGATTCGGTGGATGGCCGCCCGCGCAAGCACTCGAGGGACGGGAGGGACCGCACGCCGCCGGCGCTAGGCTCCAGCCCGGGTGGACGCGCAGTAGTCCCGGAGGGCAAGGGTAGTTCGAGGCGCAAAGCTCCTCCACCTGCCGGTAGGTTAGAGTGGGTGCGTGGAAGCCATGAGAGAGTGATGAGAGATTGTAGAGATGTGATGTCTGGCCAAGCCGGGCTACCTATATGTAGTGACAAATGGCGGAAAAATGGGAGCGGGAAGACAGGAGGCGGGAAGAAAGAGGCGGGGAGAAAGTGGCGGGAAGAAATTGGCGGGAAAAAAATTTGAGGAAGAAAGAGGCCTAAGAAATTGGCGGAAACAATTGGCGGGAAGAAAATGGCGGGAAGAAATGGCGGGAAGACGAGGAGGGAAGAGGGGGTCGGCGGAAAGAGGCGGGAAGAGGGGGCCAACGAACTTTTGAATTGAATTAGTTTTATTTTTATGAATTTTTTGGTATATTATTTGTATTTTTAACATTTTGAAATGAATTAGTTTTATTTTTCTGAATTTTTTGATATATTATTTGTATTATTAACATTTTGAATTGAATTAGTTTTATTTTTCTGATTTTTTTGGTATATTATTTGTATTTTCAACATTTTGAATTGAATTAGTTCTATTTTTTCTGAATTTTTTGATATATTATTTGTATTTTTAACATTTTGAAATGAATTAGTTTTATTTTTCTAAGAATTTTGATATATTATTTGTATTTTTAACATTTTGAAATGAATTAGTTTTATTTTTCTAAATTTTTTGATATATTATTTGTATTTTTAAGATTTTGAATTGAATTAGTTTTGTTTTTTCTGATTTTTTGATATATTATTTGTATTTTTAACATTTTGAATTGAAAATTGAAAAAGAAATTTGAAAAGACCTTTAGTGGGTTGGCCCACACCAACAAGGATTAAAGGGTCTTTCCCGCGGGAACCGCTCAAATCCCGCGAAAATAC
>NC_061514.1:61477601-61495102 GCF_022539505.1 Lolium rigidum | reverse complement strand
GTAGATCTCTCTTGCTTCGAGACAAGACGGACATGCATAGCAACTCACATGATATCCAACAAAGAATAGTTGATGGCGTCCCAGAAACATGGTTATCGCTCAACAAGCAACTTAATAAGAGATAAAGTGCATAAGTACATATTCAATACCACAATAGTTTTTTAAGCTATTTGTCCCATGAGCTATATATTGCAAAGGTGAATGATGGAATTTTAAAGGTAGCACTCAAGCAATTTACTTTGGAATGGCGGATAAATGCCATGTAGTAGGTAGGTATGGTGGACACAAATGGCATAGTGGTTGGCTCAAGGATTTTGGATGCATGAGAAGTATTCCCTCTCGATACAAGGTTTAGGCTAGCAAGGTTATTTGAAACAAACACAAGGATGAACGGTACAGCAAAACTCACATAAAAGACATATTGTAAACATTATAAGACTCCATACCGTCTTCCTTGTTGTTCAAAACTCAATACTAGATGTTATCTAGACTCTAGAGAAACCAAATATGCAAACCAAATTAGCAAGCTCTAAGTATTTCTTCATTAATGGGTGCAAAGTATATGATGAAAGAGCTTAAACATGAGCACAACAATTGCCAAGTATCAAATTATCCAAGACATTTTATAATTACTACATGTATCATTTTCCAATTCCAACCATATAACAATTTAACGAAGAAGAAACTTCGCCATGAATACTATGAGTAGAGCCTAAGGACATACTTGTCCATATGCTACAACGGAGCGTGTCTCTCTCCCATAAAGTGAATGCTAGGATCCATTTTATTCAAACAAAACAAAAAACAAAAACAAACCGACGCTCCAAGCAAAGTGCATAAGATGTGACGGAATAAAAATATAGTTTCAGGGGAGGAACCCGATAATGTTGTCGATGAAGAAGGGGATGCCTTGGGCATCCCCAAGCTTAGACAGCTTGAGTCTTCTTATAATATGCAGGGGTGAACCACCGGGGCATCCCCAAGCTTAGAGCTTTCACTCTCCTTGATCATATTGCATCATACTCCTCTCTTGATCCTTGAAAACTTCCTCCACACCAAACTCGAAACAACTCATTAGAGGGTTAGTGCATAATAAAAATTCACATGTTCAGAGGTGAAACAATCATTCTTAACACTTCTGGACATTGCATAAAGCTACTGGACATTAATGGATCAAAGAAATTCATCCAACATAGCAAAAGAGGCAATGCGAAATAAAAGACAGAATCTGTCAAAACAGAACAGTCCGTAAAGATGGATTTTATTAGGCCAACAGACTTGCTCAAATGAAAATGCTCAAATTGAATGAAAGTTGCGTACATATCTGTGGATCATGCTCGTAAATTGGCGTAATTTTCTGAGCTACCTACAGGGAGATAGATCCAGATTCGTGACAGCAAAGAAATCTGGAACTGCGCAGTAATCCAAATCTAGTACTTACTTTTCTATCAAAGACTTTACTTGGCACAACAAAACATAAAACTAAGATAAGGAGAGGTTGCTACAGTAGTAAACAACTTCCAAGACACAAATATAAAACAAAAATACTGGAGTAAAAACATGGGTTGTCTCCCATAAGCGCTTTTCTTTAACGCCTTTCGGCTAGGCGCGAAAGTGTAACTCAAGTAACATCGAGAGACGAAGCATCAACATCATAATTTGTTCTAATAATAGAATCATAAGGTAACTCCATTCTCTTTCTAGGGAAGTGTTCCATACCTTTCTTGAGAGGAAATTGATATTTAATATTACCATCCTTCATATCAATAGTAGCACCAACGGTTCGAAGAAAAGGTCTTCCCAATATAATGGGGCAAGATGCATTGCATTCAATATCCAAGACAACAAAATCAACGGGGACAAGGTTATTGTTAACCGTAATATGAACATTATCAACTCTCCCCAAAGGTTTCTTTTTAGCATTACCAGCGAGATTAACATCCAAATAACAATTATTCAATGGTGGCAAGTCAAGCATATCATAGACTTTTTTAGGCATAACAGAAATACTTGCACCAAGATCACACAAGGCATTACAATCAAAGTCTTTGACTCTCATTTTAATGATGGGCTCCCAACCATCCTCTAGCTTCCTAGGAATAGAAGTTTCAAGTTTTAGTTTCTCTTCTCTAGCTTTTATGAGAGCATTTGTAATATGTTTTGTGAAAGCCAAATTTATAGCACTAGCATTGGGACTTTTAGCAAGTTTTTGTAATAACTTTATAACTTCAGAGATATGGCAATCATCAAAATCTAAATCATTACAATCTAAAGCAATGGGATTATCATCCCCAAGGTTGGAAAAAATTTCAGCAGTTTTATCACAAGCAGTTTCAGCAGTTTTAGCAGTTTCAGGTAATTTGCGCGCTTTGCACTAGGAGTAGAAGCATTGCTAACACCAATTATTTTACCATTGATAGTAGGAGGTGCAGCAACATATGAATTATTAGCATTGCTAGTGGTGGTAATAGTCCAAACTTTAACTACATTTTCCTTTTTAGCTAGTTTTTCACTTTCTTCTCTATCCCACCTAGCACGCAGTTCAGCCATTAATCTTATATTCTCATTAATTCTAACTTGGATGGCATTTGCTGTAGTAACAATTTTATTTTCAATATCCCTATTAGGCATAACTTTCGATTTCAAAAGATCAACATCGGAGGCAAGACTATCAACTCTAGAAACAAGAATATCAATTTTATTGAGCTTTTCCTCAACAGATTTGTTAAAGGCGGTTTGTGTACTAATAAATTCTTTAAGCATGGCTTCAAGTCCAGGGGGTGTATTCCTATTATTGTTGTAAGAATTCCCATAAGAATTAGCATAACCGTTACCATTATTATAAGGATATGGCCTATAGTTATTACTAGAATTGTTCCGATAAGCATTGTTGTTGAAATTATTATTTTTAATGAAGTTTACACCAACATGTTCTTCTTGGGCAACCAATGAAGAAAATTTATAAAAATCTGCCAATTTACGTGCGTGATCCTCAGATATGTACGCAACTTTCATTCAATTTGGGAATTTTCATCTGAGCAAGTCTGGTTCCTCTAAAAAATTCGTCTTTACTGATCGTTCCGGTTTGACGGATTCTGCCTTTTATTTCGCATTGCCTGTTTCGCTATGTTTGATGGATTTCTTTGTTCCATTAACTTTCAGTAGCTTTGTGCAATGTCCAGAAGTGTTAAGAATGATTATGTCACCTCTGAATATATGAATTTTCCAATTATGCACTAACCCTCTAATGAGATTGTTTTGAGTTTGGTGTGGAGGAAGTTTTCAAGGGTCAAGAGAGGAGGATGATACAATATGATCAAGAAGAGTGAAAAGTCTAAGCTTGGGGATGCCCCCGTGGTTCATCCCTGCATATTTTAAGAAGACCCAAGCGTCTAAGCTTGGGGATGCCCAAGGCATCCCTTCTTCATCGACAACTTATCAGGTCACCTCTAGTGAAACTATATTTTTATTCCGTCACATCTTATGTGCTTTACTTGGAGCGTCTTTTTGTTTTGGTTTTTGTTTGAATAAAATTGGATCCTAGCATTCCTTGTTTGGGAGAGAGACACGCTCCGCTGTTTCGTATGAACACATGTGTTCTTAGCTTTATTATTAATGTTCATTGCGAAGGTTGAACTACTTCATTCATTGCAATATGGTTGGAAACGGAAAATACCGCATGTGGTAAATGGTATAATGTCTTGAATAATGTGATACTTGGCAATTGTTGTGCTCATATAGATCATATTTAAGCTCTTGCATCATGTACTTTGCACCCATTAATAAATAACTACATAGAGCTTGTTAAAATTTGGTTTGCATGATTGGTTTCTATAGAGTCTAGATATTTTCTGGTTAAGGTGTTTGAACAACAAGGAGACAATATAAAGTCTTATAATACTTACAATATGTTAATATGTGAGCTTTGCTGCACCTTTTATACTTGAGTTAGCTTCAAACAACCTTGCTAGCCTAGCCTTGTGATGGCGTGTATTTCACACGTTCGTTGGGCAACCCCAAGAGGAAGGTATGATGCGCACAGCAGCAAGTTTTCCCTCAGAAAGAAACCAAGGTTTATCGAACCAGGAGGAGCCAAGAAGCACGTTGAAGGTTGATGGCGGCGGGATGTAGTGCGGCGCAACACCGGGGATTCCGGCGCCAACGTGGAACCCGCACAACACAACCAAAGTACTTTGCCCCAACGAAACAGTGAGGTTGTCAATCTCACCGGCTTGCTGTAACAAAGGATTAACCGTATTGTGTGGAAGATGATTGTTTGCAGAGAAAACAGTAAAACAAGTATTGCAACAGATTTGTATTTCAGTATTAAAGAATGGACCGGGGTCCACGAGTTCACTAGAGGTGTCTCTCCCATAAGATAAAAGCATGTTGGGTGAACAAATTACGGTCGGGCAATTGACAAATAGAGAGGGCATAACAATGCACATACATGACATGATAAGTATAGTGAGATTTAATTGGGCATTACGACAAAGTACATAGACCGCCATCCAACTGCATCTATGCCTAAAAAGTCCACCTTCGAGGTTATCATCCGAACCCCCTCCGAGTATTAAGTTGCTAACAACGAGACAATTGCATTAAGTATGGTGCGTAATGTAATCAACAACTACATCCTCGGACATAGCATCAATGTTTTATCCCTAGTGGCAACGAGCACAACACAACCTTAGGGGTTTCGTCACTCCCCAGGTGTCAATGCGGGCATGAACCCACTATCGAGCATAAATACTCCCTCTTGGAGTTAAAAGTAAAAACTTGGCCGAGCCTCTACTAGAAACGGAGAGCATGCAAGATCATAAACAACACATATGTAATAACTTGATAATTAACATGACATGGTATTCTCTATCCATCGGATCCCGACAAACACAACATATAGAATTACGGATAGATGATCTTGATCATGTTAGGCAGCTCACAAGATCCAACAATGAAGCACAATGAGGAGAAGACAACCATCTAGCTACCGCTATGGACCCATAGTCCGGGGGTGAACTACTCACTCATCACTCCGGGAGGCGACCATGGCGGTGTAGAGTCCTCCGGGAGATGAATCCCCTCTCCGGCAGGGTGCCGGAGGAGATCTCCGAGAATCCCCGAGATGGGATCGGCGGCGGCGGCGTCTCGGTGAGGTTTTCCGTATCGTGGTTTTTCGCCTCGGGGTTTCGCGACGGAGGCTTTAAGTAGGCGGAAGGGCGAGTCGGGGGCCGGACGAGGGGCCACACCATAGGGCGGCGCGGGCCCCCCCTGGGCCGCGCCGCCTTGTGGTGTCGCCACCTCGTGGCCCCACTTCGTATGTTCTTCGGTCTTCTGGAAGCTCCGTGGAAAAATAGGCCCACGGGTCTTTGTTTCGTCCAATTCCGAGAATATTTCGTTACTAGGATTTACTGAAACCAAAAACAGCAGAAAACGAGAGCGGCACTTCGGCATCTTGTTAATAGGTTAGTTCCGAGAAAATGCACGAATATGACATAAAGTGTGCATAAAACATGTAGGTATCATCAATAATATGGCATAGAACATAAGAAATTATCGATACGTCGGAGACGTATCGCTTGGCATCGGAAATGGATGTCATGAAGAAAACCGTGAGTGTACTAGTAGCCGAAAGAGATGCAGCTCGGGCGCGGCATGAAGATCATCCATTGGATCTCGGAAGCCAGCCGCGGAGAAGCGGCGTGGCTTCCACGGAGGCCCCATCGGCCGCTGCACCGATGATCGAAATGCTGCACCGGAGCCTGCGGTGGTCGAAATTACTGCACCGGAGCCTCCTCGCTACCCCGTGGACGATATAAAGGAGATGAAAGCATGTCATCTCGTATTATCCTATCGGGAACATGTCCATGAAGGTAGCCATCGGCAGTGCTTTACCACCTGGAGCACTCCACCACAACAACCCCATTCAAAATGGCTATGCTCGTGTCACGGTGGAGGACATAGTCCAAGGGTTTGAGGACACTGGACATTGACATTGCTACACCCGAAGGGGCGACAAGACTTGGAGATGTCAAGCGCCGAGTTCATTCTATGGCAGAAGAAGTTTATCAAGTTTCCGGGCGAGGCGCCAACAAGTCCACCCCTACGGTGGTGGTGGTGGCGGCGGTGGCGGTGGTGGTGGTGGTGCTTCACCTACACCTCCTTCACGAGGGCCGACGCCGCCCCCAATTCACCTCCGGCGGGTAAGCAGCCGCCGCCCCCTAGTCCGCCCCGGGCGGGTAAGCGAACGCCGCCCCCAATCCACCTCCGGCGAAGAAGCGAAGCGGCGAGTCCTGGATTATTAACCCGGACCCTTACGTACCTAAGAAAACAAAGGTACCGGAGCCATCAACGAACCCTCTCCCCACGAGGCCTTGGGAACATAGTGCCGAGGAAGTCGAGGCGGGCGCGGCTGCTGATTTAGAGAAATGGAAGGCGACCTGCAAGAAGAAAATAGAGGGCGAGCCCAAGCCGGTATTTTCGATGAGCAAAAGAAGTGGGCTAAGTCATTTTTGAACACACCGTCCCAAGCCGCAAAGAATACGTACGACGACTATGCACGTGAACTTCGTAGGCAAGCACTCGCGTTCAAGAGGAACCAAGATTTGGCGGAGAAGCGAGAGAAGAAAGCCTTGGAGGAGGCCGAGAAAAAATTAGAAAGGGGGAAAGAAGTTGCCCGGCTCGGGGAACAAAGTAAACAATCGATCGCCCCGCTCATAGTGCAAGCCGCCGGTCCGGATGCCCCCGATATCATAGCAGACTGCGGCAGCACATGGATTGAGCGTAACGAGTGCCGGAGAACAAGCGGCCGACTTAGGTATCACTCTTCGTGCACTCGTTAGCCCTTGATGAGGCGCCAATGAAGGACGTAGTATTTACATATGTGAAGAATGGCCCTCTCGTCGAGCCTCGCGCAGGAAGAGGATCTACCTCGACAAATGAAAGGTCTGCTAAATTGGTACAAGAGTTACATAAAACTTAAAAACGCCAAAGACTATATTTATGCGGAAGTTAGAGCTGAGCATCACTTCAAACATTACTATATACCAATTCATCGGAGTGAATTGTTCCAGCTGTTCAATCTGCGCGACCTCGACAAATCTATCATCGGTTGCTACGTTACGTAAGTGATTTATTAATTTCTACCCCATCTCGTTCATTGCCCGCACTATATATTGTCCTAACTATCTTGTTGTGTACGCTATTATGCGGAATGAAGAAGCGGGAAATGTAAATAAGGAACATCCATGATGTTGGGTTCATTGACCCACACATCGTTAATTCATATGTGTTAGAACACCACCCCGCCGACGTGGAGGAAGACTCGTGGCGGTTTCTTAGAAAACGGGAATTCAAAAGTGATATTCTATTTCCTTACCAATTTGGGTGAGTGTTTCTGTCTTGAGCACATTCTCTTTTGTTTACTCCATGCATGGTATGTGGCTAATCGATGAGTTATATATGCATGATCGTGCATGTATCGTGTCCGCGAGGTTCCACTCGGATTCCGATGGTAATTCAATTTCACACCTCCACGGTTCTCGTCCACGACTCTCCGAATATGGATGCGGCGCTTTGGGCCGACATGAGAAAAATGATGCAAAAGTAATTGTTTTCATTCATTTGCGCTCTATATCGATCGGCCTATTTCGTTCATCATTTCCTAATATCAAGTAACTAATTAATAACTCTCTTGTTCATTTAATTTTCTTTGCCTCGTAGGGTTTGGAGACGGTTCGTAGATGAAAAGGTCGGTGAATTCAAAAAAGAGCTACATTTTAAAAGGGTAGTGCGGACGATCGGGGATATTCAGCCACCGGGGACCAATCTATGTGGATACTATGTTTGTGAGAGGATCCGGAGATACACCAATGAGCGGGACCGGTCGGATGAGAACAACATCAAGAGGAATAACCTCCGGAAGACGCTTAGTCCGAAGCTCGCTTCCGACCACTTCGGGAGGAACTAGGCTGGATGGTTCGCGAGGGAAGTCATCGATCCTACGGGACAACACTACGTAGAGGACGTAGAACTATACATGCATTAAATTATGTATGGAAACTTGTTCAAACTTGTATATGGTCATCCGATGATATTGAATATATATTGTATATTCCTCTTGAATTCTTTTTGGTTCTAATTTCAAATTTGTTTGAAATTATACATTCATATGCATGCATGTATGTAGTACCGTAGAATATGTGAAACGTACTCCTTCAAAATTACAAATAAAGCACAAAAGAAATAAAACAATACAAATTAAACAGAAAACAGGTTTAGGGGGGGGGGCAGGTTTAGGGGGGGGGGGCTAAAACCCTAAACCTGCGGCGGCCTTTAGTCGCGGTCGGCCGAGAAGAACCGCGACTAAGGGCCTCCGCCCCGACGGTCGCCCGGCGCCCACGTGGACGGGCCTTTAGTCGCGGTTCGTAAGCAACCGCGACTAAAGGGGGGGGGGCCTTTAGTCGCGCTACTTTGGTCGCGGTTGCGCAACCGCGACTAATGGCAGTTGCGAACCGCGACCAAACGCCCTTTTTCCACCAGTGTAGGCAATGACTAGACACACGTCGTACAGCAAAAGGGCACGCACGAAATACTCAAGCAGTCCATCGGTTCCACTTGCATTGCCTCTTTTTTAATTTTTAACCATCATTCGAACCGATACTATCTCAACCTAAATTAATTGTCTGATTGGAAAATCCCATTTGGCATACCGTAAAGGCGCAAACGGTCTATTTGACGAGCACATTATTATCGGGAACCTAAGATTACGACTTTTGCCGAATGCCACAGTAAAACACACTTGCGACTTTGCGGAATGCCACGCTATAACACTCCGCAACCATTCTAGACATGTGCTCATCCTAAGCATGGTCGCCGACAGGATCAACTTTGCCCGGTGCTTTTTTTAAACACAGTCAAAAACCGTGAAACAAAATATACATTTGGATTTTGGTCAAGTAAACCGTTGAAATTTTGTATTGTATTTTGTTCGGTAGAAACATACACTTTTTGAGATTTCTATAAAAAATGAAATAATACTACCTAAATCTTTGTACATTGCTTAATTAGGATCCATTGCTTTGTAGTGGCAGCAGCGGACCACTGGTAGGATCCATTACTTTGTCCAGATAAGGGCACTTTGATTCACGAACATGGATTTTGAACTAAATTTTTATACATATTTAAAATTTATTTTTATTCATACCATAATCTTTGCGAGTGCAATATTTTATCACGTAGAATGCATAGTCAACCACACAACAATCATTCTGAACATTAGTTAGAGTGTTTGTCATATAGCTGTAACATACATTACTCAAAATATTTTGGAAGCAAATTTAAACTGTATATCTTATGAAGAATTCATCATGTATTATTGTTCCATAGGTGCATAAAGTATATTGTGAAATGTAGGATTCCTGGTTAGATGATGTGCCATATTGTTAAGTAATAAAGGTTGCTACTACTATCAAAATTCATTATATCGTGATACATTTGTATATTTTGAGTATGAGTACTCATGTATATATAAATTTAATATCATTAAATAGCATGATAGGTACCTCCCTGAACAAATATCTTAGTGTTAGCATAAGTGTAGTATTATACAAGTATAATTATGGAAGGTTCTCGAGTATAAACTCAATGGACACATGTCCGCTTGGCAACCATTGATACAACCCAAATCCATTGGAAACCAGGGACGTCAAAACCTGCTGATCTAATATTGAGCTAGATTTATCATTTACTTGAATTCTTAAAAGAACATTGTAGTGATGAATTTATAGTTTTGTACGATCGGTTTTGTAAGATTAGCTGGTATTCCTAGTTGACATTGTAACCTGAACTATTTGTCCAGATCATTTTGGGCTATGAATCAAAAATCAGGAGAAAATCGAGTGCAACAACAATTAACCGTGAAAGACGGAATTTTCTTTGAGAACGACCATGGTCTTGCATAGTGTGTCCACTTTATCCTCTCGTACACGAACCAGGTGGGATGCAATTACAATGGAAACAAATAAATAAGAGATTGATTTCTTGTTTGAGTTGCCCAAACAGAAGGTAAAGCACACAGAACCCCGTTTGATTGATTTTTTGATATCTACGGTTTCCAACCAAAACAATTGATGGGCACAACCACACACGGACCCATCCGCGCAGCTTAATTAGCTCGCCATGGAACGCATCTTGACTCTACGAGCAACTATGCTCCGGCCTCGTCTAGCCAGGCTGCGCCGAGGCCGGGCTACGCAAGAGCACCGGAGACATCATATGCCTCCCCAAATCGGCGGTTCTTCAGAATACAGCTTCAAACCATATACTTTTCTCGGCCACGGGCTCCGGCCGGCCGCTAGCTCGCGATCGACATCGACACCTTCCTGACCTCTCGCTGCCCGCGACGGGACTCCGCTGTTCCAGATGAGTACCGCTGCTGCCTCCGGGCTGCGTGCCTGTCGCGGACGTCGTCGAGGCGCATCTGCTCGTGGCGGCAGTCCTCGCTGCAGAAGGGGGTGTCCCCTCTGTACATGAAGACGTCCCTGTCGCGCGCGAGCGGCTTGGCGCAGAGCGCGCACGCGTCCAGGGCGTGCCGGCCCGGCTCGCCGACCGGCTCGGCGTCGAAGAAGAAGGCGCAGGCCACGGACGCCGCCATGGTATACTTGGCTGGGTGTAGAAGTGGTTTTTCTAGCAAGGCCGCGACTGAGCTCTCGGTGTGAGGAAGAACTGAAGAAAAGGGGTGTGACCGTGTGAGTGTCTGAGCTGAGCTCAAGGAAGCGGAAGGCTGGGTATATATGGATGAACATGGCGAGGCGCGCTTGCTGGAGTAACCGGGGACGAAGGAGTGTTGAACAGCTTGTTTATTCACCCATGGGCCACGGTGGAGGTGGAGTGCGGTGGTTGGCTGGAGGGCCGCCGTGGGGCAGGCACTCACTCCGTCACTCGGCTCGGCCGCGACGAAGACGACACGAGCTGAGTTATGTTTGACGTGGACACGAACTCTGAAACAAACGGAGGGGTTCCTCCTATGGATGATGTCCCCGTCGATGCAGAGGAAAACCGGGTGCTAGCTAGTAGGCGGCTAGCGCTAGCTCCGATCTACGGGAACCGGAAAAATACTGCAACTTGCTACTCTTTCGGAGCAAAAGCTAGACGCAAATATTCGCGCCAATAATTAGCGGCCAAGCATGAGCATCCACCGTGCAACTTGTCGGAATTTAGGGCATCAAATCTACTCCAACTTTGGCTTAGTTAAACTAATGCAAACATCTTAGTGGAAGATAATTGGGGCTCAGCACTTCAACAAACGTACGAGAGGCCACAGGCCACAGGGTTAGGCACTAGGTTAATATAAACAAATTTTGAGTAAGTTTAATTAAGAAAAACAACATGGCACATGCATTACAAAAACTTAAACACATTTTTTCGATAAAGAAAAAAAAACTTAAACACATGCATCACACTTAGACATCTAGTATCATGGAACAAATACGAGCGGAAGAAAAGAGAGAAGAAAGCACATACATTGTGACCCCAAAAGTTATCGCTGCAACTACACCGTGGTCATTATTGGTGTCGCCCCTAATGTTTTCGAGGTCACCAAGTCTGATGAAGAAGTAAACAGCGAGGAAGATTGCAATCGAATCAAACGAATGTAAGACGATGAGTTAGCTATCGGATGGAGGTGAGCAGACACGTCGATGGGCTCCCACAAAATCTTATTGTATGTCTTCGCGTGCGAAATCTCAAAGGATGTGGTTTTGGAGTCTTGCTCACCTGGACGACCGTGAACACAAGCGCTAGGATGGGAGGCAAAAAGAGCATCACAACATTTCTATCTCTTCCCATTATAGCCACATCGAGGAACTTGGCCAACCAAACAGACACACGGCGGAGGAAGACTCGGCAAGCTCGATAGGTGTCAAGCATGCACACTGGTCTTGACATGTACACCCCAACTGTGCATCGAGGAAAAAAAATAGTATTTATCCGCTAGGCTGCCAGGTTTCATCTTGGTTGGCGTGCACGTTTTGGTGCAAGGGGCTGCACCTTGCACGCTGCAATCTCGCACACCTGCACGCCTCAAGATTCCAACCATGGTTTTGTTTTTGGTTTCGAGGCCGGCTGACCTCCGTTTGCACGAATATGCTAGGGGCAAATGGCATCTGGCACTAGCGTCACGCAGGCATGCTTCTCTCCAGGAGGCAAAACTTTCTCGAGATGTGCCTCCAGTTAATTTATTTATGTGGCATACCAAGCATTGCACGTAATCATGGGAGTCTGCAAGTAAATTATCCGCGCAAGAAGTAGTTGCTACTCTGACACTCTGCTCCAAGCATTTTTAACATAAATTATGTATGCTTTAGTTCGCTTGGTTTGGCTCACGAACAAAAATCACGCTATCCTCCCCTTATCCATTTGCGTCGGCAACGACCCAACGGTTAAACCCAATTTTTTCCTATAAAATTTGATATATTAAAAAGTCATTTTACATAGTGTAAAGAAAAATTATAAAAAATAAAAGGTAGAACCTCATCTATGGTTTGCACCGGCCAGACCGCTTACTCCTCGTCGTTCTTGGCAGCCAGGTCGACGTACTCCGCGCGGGCCACATAACCATCAGAGTCGTCAGAGCTATTGAACCTGGAGGGGTCGGTGGGGGATGTGTCGGCGTAGGCCATGCCTCAGTCTATGGAGATGGTGCTAGAGGTGTTGGCAGGCGTCGTGGTGTCTCAGGGGCATGGCAGGGCGTCCCTGCGGAAGCGCGGGCTACCGCAGCTGCACGGCAAGGCCCTACCAACCGGCCATGTCCTCGAGCTACATGGCAGCAATGGATAGCCGGAGAACATCGTAATAGTCCAGTTTTGGTGGATGGAGGGGCAGTTCGCCCTCCTTCTTCAAGGCCGCTAGCTGCTCGTGGTCCCACACGAGCAGGCCGAGGTAATCCACGGTGTCATCCCTCGACTCCTTACTCGAGATGTCATCGCCGCCCACGATCGGCTTCTCCTCCCCTCTTCACGTCCGCAGACAGGGCTTCATCGTTATCCCACTCATCGCAGTGTGGAAGCTAGCGCGATGTTGCAAGACACACTCCCGAAGCCCGACTGTGTCCGACCAAGTGGAGTTGAGAGCGTAGGCGGGGTCTGCACGTAGATCTGGTGGCAGGATCTCCCCAAGGTGTCTGATCTCGTCACGTCATGTCCATCCTTCATGCGGCATTACCGACACTTGCAAGACAGTCACCCTCGCACGTAGGTGCCAACCGGAGGGGAGGTGGACGTCGTTCCACCCTCTCGGCGTCCTTGTTCGCTAGAGTGATCACGCCACGTCCACGACAATGTATTGGCGATTGCGTTGAGGCTTGGACTGCGAGGACCTGACCACACGGTCGTTCATCGACTTCTTTCACTGCAACATGGCCTCTCTGTGGGGACTTACCGATGGTCTAGGTCTAGGGGCAGGCTTGGTTAGAAATGGAAATGGCGAGTTTGTTGTTTGGTATTTGAATGTATTTAGACACGAAATAGTGTCTAGGTCTAAATTTAGACAAATATCAGACAGACACCAAATACTATGACGTGCACGGTGGAAAAATGTCGCACGCTTTCCTGCGACGACCCGAGTCATTGGTGCTGTGATTGCAGAGTGGGGAGTAGTACTAATAAAGTGGTTGGGCTTTGCTGGGCATGGACGGCTTCGATACGACGTCAACGACGTGCTGCATATGCTGTGAGTCACCGCCTGCCTGGTGGTGATCGAGCACATCTTCTGTTGCACGTCCACATCTTCCAGCCAAGCTAACTTGTATTGGACTGCTGGCTGGCTCCCACAATTTTCGATCGGTGACTCGGCGATGACTAGTCACACGTCCTGCGTACACCAAAAGGCACACATGAAATGCTCACAGCCGATTGTTTCCACTTACTTTGCCTTTTTATTTGGCTGTCGACTGATACTACCTGAACCTACGTTAATTGCCTGATTGGAAAATCTCATCGGCACGCTCACCACACGAACCGGCCAATTTTGCGAGTGTGTTAATAACTCGTAAACATGCGAATATGCCGAGTGCAGCGGTAAAACACTCCCCAACCATCCTAGACGTGGTTGATGGCATGATCAACTTTGTCGAGTGCTTTTGAGAAGCAGTAGGAAAACAAGTGAAACAAAATATACATTTGGTTTTGCACCGAGCAAACTGTTGAAATTTTATTTATCTTCTTCAATAAAAACTTAAACCTTTCTAGAGCTCTTTAAAATAGAAAATTAAAATAGTACCTAAAACTCATCAGAAGTTTAAGTTTTCTTTTTTACCCTGGATCCATATTTTAGTCACTCTGTTTTCATGATATTGTCGTTGTTGCATTTCGTCGATGGGTTTGGCTTTTTTCCTTTTTCTTTCTTGGCGCCTATGTGATGGTGTAATGCTTTGTGTGTGTTGATTGTGTGCATTCCGGGGTGGCCGGATCCCTAATCATTAATTATTGTGTTTGTATCCGATAAGAATAATGAATCATCAATCGGATACAAACACAATGAGTATCGGAAGCGCCTTTCATCGGGAGAAAACACTTGCATTAGCGCAAGGAACGCTATAAATCCCGCAAGTTTCTGTCCGGTCACTAGAGGACACACAGTGATTTCGAGCATATCACTATGTTCTACTCCATCTGTTTAGAAATTTAAGACATTTTAGATAGTTTAAACTCAACTAGATACACATCATAATAAGTAATCTACACACTAAAAATAAACTAGATACATATTAAAATAGATGAATCTACTACAGGAGTCTAAAACATCTTATGAACCTAGAGTACATCGATTTGATTGAAAAGTTGACAGAGCGAGTGTTCTGGTGCAAAATGGCTGTCATTCAGAAGTAACAGGACACGACAGGAACCCCAAAAAGAGTCGCACACTAAAGTTCTACCGTGCGATGTGATCATTCTGCTCTGATTGTGTTGTTCAGATCCAATCCAGCCCCTCCTCTGCAGCATGATGAATCTCTGTTTGGCTGCTTCTTCAGCCAAGGCAGGTTCATTCCTTGATGTCCCGCTGCTCAATCAGCAAGCCGCTCCCCGCGTGCAGATCTCTCTGGCTCAAAACATATTCTTCAGTCGTTGAGCAAGTTCGGTACCCAACTTCGCCGGTTAGCTCGCGACCGGCACCTCCCGGGACTCCCGGTGCACACGCCCGGACACCGTAGTCGCCGACGAGAAGTGCTTCTGCCTCCGGGCGGCCGCCTTGGCCGCTTGCCTGGCGTCGAGCCGCATCTGCTCGTGGCGGCAATCTTCGCTGCAGAAGGGCGTGTCCCCTCTGTACATGAAGACGTCGCTGTCCCGGGCGAGCTGCTTGGTGCAGAGCGCGCACGCGTCCTGCGCGGGCATGGCGGGCTCGCTGATCGGCTCGGCGTCGAAGAAGAAGAAGGAGCAGGCGGCCATGGAGTGTGTGTGTACTTCCGAGCAATGAGCAAGGCTAAGCTTGGCAGTACGCTTGTTGCTGGGTTGCTGCCTTGCTGGGTCGGGTGCAGGGAGGAGGATGAGGAGAGAGGGAGCGAGCGAGGTGGGTGAGGAAAGCGAAGGAGGGAGAGGGTGGGCATATATGCCTGCGAGGAGAAGTGGTTCGGCGCGCGCGAGACGAGCACAAGCACAGCACAGGATGGACCACAACATAAGAAGAAAAACAAAATGCAATGTCATTTCCAATCATTTGAAATTCTGTTTTCTTGGAAACAAGGTGTTCAGAAATCTGAACTGGTGAACATCAATTTTCAGCACCGAATTCAAGTGGAAGCCACCGGCAGCGCTTGCACAAGATAACAAACACAATACCCAAACCTGAAATGGTGAAATACCAAAAGGAAAAAACAAGAAAAGAAACACACACAAATGGGCATGCGGCCCTGACATATGCAGGTAGCCATGAGAAGAAAATAATGGATCAGGAACTAATGGTTATACATTCGCTCAAGGACATCATGACTGCAACTCCGCCTTTATCTTCCCTTCTCCATTCCAATAATTGTGCAGACAATCCTGCAGATAAAAAATTTAAAGGAAGGTTTATTTTATGGCGAATTTTTTTTAAATAATACGAATTTTTTATTTAAGTGCAGGAATAGCGCGCGTTTTCAAAAAATTTGAAAAGTGTGATCTGGTCGGTCAGCTGCCGACCGATCGGACAGCTGGGGGCCGATCGGCCAACTACCGGCCGACTGCAGCATGCGTCGCAGGCGGGGCCAGGCGCGAGACCTTATCGGTCAGCAGCCGACCGATCGGTCGACTGTGGGCCGACCGTGCATGGCATTTTCTGCCGGCCCGCAGACGCTCCCACGACGCCGTTCTCTTTCTTTTTCCTTCCTCTTTTCTTCTTCCTCTGGCTGTTCGTCGGCTACACACGAGAAGAGCTCCAAAAACTTCGGTTTTCTCAGATCCCCACTGATTTAGCCAATAAAACTTCACCATTTTGCTGGTATTAGTTGAGGGAAGCCCGATCTACATATGGGTTAGGGTTTGGAGGCGTTTGGTGGTGCTGTTTAGCAGCAATGGTGATGAAGTGGTGGAGGTTGATGGTGGTGTAAGGGGCTGAGCTGCTGCTGTGGATTGGTGGTGGTGCTGATCTGCCGCGTGCTGTTCGTCTTGCTCGCTGTTGGAGAGGCTGCTCACGCTACAAGGGTAAACCCTAATCTTTCCATATTAGTGTTAACTGTGTAGGTTAATGTAGGCTGGTTTTAGTGCTAGTGTATTTATGTGGGCTGGTATTAGTAGTTGACGCAGACGGAATTTTTTTTAGGTGAGCAAAGATGACAGATGTAGTGAAGATAGTATTTTATTATGGTATGGGTAGTGTCCGATCAGATGAAATGGGAGTTAATCCGAGTGAGTTCAAATCGTAGAGATGAATATGACTGCTCCTAGAACATGGACAATTGAGCGGGTGAAGGACTCGGCTGACGGAATGTTTCGGGCTTAATCCCGAAGTGCACACGGTGGGTGTGCATGCATTGTGGACTAAGTCGGTAGCAAACATTGTGTGGTATTTGAGGCCTCGTAGATGATACCTCTAAGTGGGTGAGCTGGTTAAAAGGATCTGAAAGGAGAGGAACTAACCCTGTGGCATTAGTTCTTCCGGTGGCGAAGGAGGTAGCGCCTCCGAAGGCGGTTACGAGTGGAGGAGGTGGTTACGAATCAGGCCGAAGCGAGTCAAGCACTCCGGCGGTGGCGGTGGTTACGAGCCCGAACATAGCAGCCATGCGGAAGATGTTTATAGTGGCCGGGTGATGGTTACACGGGAGAAGACGGTGAGGTTGATGGTGACGAAGAAAATGGATACGAGCAGAATCGGATGGAAGAGGAAGATACGTAAGGTGAAGCCGATGATGATGATTCGATGAGTCCGATCGATGGGGAGGAGGTGCCTATTCCTGATAGATGGAATCACAACTTTTCGTCCGCAATGACAATCAATGATGGCCTTGATTCTAGCGGGAGTATCGTTGA
>NC_061514.1:61434838-61477501 GCF_022539505.1 Lolium rigidum | reverse complement strand
TTGAGGAAAAGAGAGAGGAGATCTAGATCTACATTTGCACCAATCAAATCCCCCTCTTTGTGAGGGAATCACTAGATCTAGATCTTGGAGAGAAATTTGGTGTTCCTCTTCTTATTTGTTCTTCTTCTCTTATTACCCCAATAGGTTTTTTAGCTCTGTTGGAATTCGAGAGAGAAAGATTTGGGCATCTTTGTGGTGCTCTTGCCATTGCATTTGGTGCATCGGTTTGACTTCTCCGTGGTGATATGTGTGAGTGTGTGCTCATATTTTACGGAGCTTGTTCCTCTTGGGTCTTTGGACCCTAGATGGCTTAGTGGTCTTTGTGGTGTTATTGGGGACTCCAATTAAGTTGTGGAGATTCTTGAAGGGCAAAGCCTTTGTGGTGATTTATTGGGAGCCTCCAATTAAGTTGTGGAGATAGCCCCAAGTTTTGTGCGGGTTCGGTGACCACCCTAAGGTTCCATAGTGGATCGAGGACATCCCTTTTGGTGGAAATTCTTGAGGAGAATACGGTGAGGCCTTCGTGGCGTTTGGATTGACTTTTCCTCCACACCGCTCCAACGGAGAGTAGCACTCGCAAGAGTGTGAACTTCGGGATACATCGTTACTCCTGCTATTCCTATACCCGAACTCTTTACTTATGCACTTTACTTTATGATAGCCTTTGTGCTTAAAGTTATATATCTTGTTATAACATAGTTACTTGTATTGCTTAGCATAAGTTTTTGGTGCACATAGGTGAACCCTAGTTATACAGGATTTGTACTTGGTAGATTAAACGCTAGTTTTATTCCGCATTTGTTAAGCCATTGATAACGAGTATCACCGAACAATCTCGCCGTAGGGGCCATGTTTCCGTCGAAGCGACATATGCGGGATGCAATAATTAAGTGGGCAATGGCGAGCCGTAGGGAGCTGAGAACAACCGTGTCATCTGGAAAATACCTGACGATGGAATGTGTGGACATCAATTGTCCCGGAAGGGTGCATGGGTATGTTCCTAAGTATGACACAATATGGCGTGTGAGCGACTTTGTGCCGCACAGTTGTGAACTTGTAAGTATCCTCAATGATCATTGCAACTCTGTCGTCTAATCTCATAGCCCGGCTGTCTGTACACCGAAATAGTGGAAGGGCAAGCCATGAGAGTAAACGCCATACGGAAGAATGTTAAGAAGCATCATTTTTACACCATTTCTTATGGCAAGGCTTGGAGGGCTAAGCGAGAGGGCGATGGAGATGAGGTTTGGTTCGTTTCGAGACGCATACGACGCCGTTGTTCGTATGCTGCGTACGCTGCAGCGAGGAATCCAGGAACATATGTGAACATCCAGGACATGTTTTTGCCGGAGTCCCCATCTTACAGGGTTCTGCATAGAGTCTATTTCTCGTTCGGTGTATGCATCGAATCATTCAGACACTGTCGACCCGTGTTATGTGTCGACGACACGTTTCTGACCGGTCAGTACAAGGGTCAAATCTTGACCGCCATTGGAATGGACGGAAACAATCAAATCGTGCCACTCGCTTTTGCTTTCGTGAAGAGTGAGAACACCGAAAGCTGGTTATGGTTTTTCGAGCAGCTTGAAGATTTCAATTGTAAAGGACAAGCCGAATGTTTGCATCCTTCATGACAGGCATGCAGGTATACTGAAAGCTATTAAGACACTGAAAGAACCTGGGCAAGAAACTCCATGGATTGACATTGAGAGCCGTTGGTGCATGCGCCACCTGGGGGCCAATTTTTACACACAATTCAGGAAAAAGGACCTTATGAATGTCTTCAAGAGGTCTGTGCATCCGGAACCAGCAGTGGAAGTATAATTTTTTGCGTAGCAAACTGCAGGAGTTGACGAAGAAACAAGTTGTGGAGAGGAAAGTAGCTCGAGATGCAAACATAGCAGCACATATGCAGGTCGTTGCAGCAGGAACAACAGCGGTAGAAGCACCAGTTTATGAGGCATCCCAAGGTCTGTGCGACTTGCCCGGATTTGACCCGCCCGGAACAAGGAGAAGGCAGGGAAGGCAGATTAAAAACTTTGAGCAGTGGATAGAGCATGAGCCTACGGAGAGGTGGTCTTTGTTGCACGATACACATGGAGCTAGATACGGCGTCATGACAACCAACCTCGCAGAGTCGTATAACTTTGTGCTGAGAGGCAATAGAGCTTTGCCACTTACAGCTATAGTAGAGGGTATTTTCATGGGCACGGCTTAAATATTACAGAGAGAGACGTGAGAAGGCTCGGATGCACATGCTGAACAAACCAGCCACTCCATATTGTTCGAAGATTATGGAGTACATGCATAAGAAGAAGGAGAAAGCTAAGCATCTCCCTATTGTTCAAATTGGTAATGTGGAAAGAAGGTTCGAAGTACGCTTACCTACAGATAGGTTCGGGTGTGGGAATCCGCAGCGAACGCATGATGTGAAAATTGGCAATGAAGAAAGGCCAACTTGCGAGTGCACATGCAACAAACCAAAGTTGCTTCATCTTCCTTGCTCACATGTGTTAGCTGTTTGTGGTGTCCTGGGGATGTCGGAAATCTCGTTCGTCTCTCCGTATTATCTTAAGGAGGCCGTGCTCAACACCTGGACCGGTGAGCTGGAAGGATTTCGGTCAATGGGAAATTTCAACACTGTAAACCCTGGTGAAAGGCGATATATCCCAAACCCAACGCTACTGAGGACAGCCATCGGTAGACGGCCATCGCAGCGCATCCGGAATGATATGGATGAATCTGAAGCTGGAGGGCCAACGCGACAATGTTTCCTATGCAATCAATTTGGCCATTGGGACAGTAATTGTACAACCTTCGGCACTGGCCCACCAGGAAGGGGGCAGCGAGGCACAAGGGGACGTCGCGGAAGGGGAAGAAACTAGGCGGCGAGGCGCTACTTCGAAACTTATTTGCAATTTTATGTACTGAACAACGAATTTGTAATAAGTATGGAACTACTTTGCAATCTCAAATGTGAAACTATGTTACTGTAATTTATGTAGTGAACAATGAATTTGTAATAAGTATGGAACTACTTTGCAATTTTATTGTGGTCCTGTATGTTACTTAAATATATATTCGTATTATGTCATGTGAATTTTGCAAATATGTTTTGTTGTTTACAGAAATGGCAGGAAGATCGTTGCTCGGTAGGGACGTTGAGAAGGCGCACCGTGCGGCGAAGCTAGAGGCAAGTCCTAATAGCCTTCCCACACCGGTGACACGCGGAGCTAATCGGAATTGCGGATACACCCCGGTTGGGTTCAGAGGTACGTGGGATTATATTTGATATATTTAATTTGAAGTACTCACACATACTCATTGGATTCTTATATGAATTTGTAGGTTGAAGTGGGCTGGACTTCTACCTTTCGCTCGGTTGGTTGAGGCCACTATGTCAGAGGTCATCGGTGAGCGAGGGGGCACGCCAATCAAGCGCCTTCGGTACGACCACTCACTGCTGACCAGCCTAGTGGATCGGTGGAGGCCCGAGACTCACACGTTCCACTTTCGTTGGGGAGAGATGGCCCCTACTCTGCAGGACGTGTCTTACTTACTGGGCCTACCGTTGGCTGGTCGGGCCATAGGCCCGCT
Source organism: Lolium rigidum (assembly GCF_022539505.1). Taxonomy (NCBI): domain Eukaryota; kingdom Viridiplantae; phylum Streptophyta; class Magnoliopsida; order Poales; family Poaceae; genus Lolium; species Lolium rigidum. The sequence goes on along the minus strand of NC_061514.1, from coordinate 61,473,904 downwards.
GGCAGAACCAGTGGACTGGGATGAACAAATGCCTGCACGTTTTCAGGGAATTCGTGTGGGTCAGCCTGATTTTCTCTGTGAGGACCATGGTCCAAAGTGTGACTGGTTACTCAACTTCGAGGTAAGCATTGTTATTGAAAATTATTTATTGTTAATGTGTTGTTATAGCTAACATCTTTTTTTTGTTCGTTGTAGGTTTCACAGTTCACAGCACCGATGAGTGAGGCACAAATCACTAGGAGTCTCGAGGCATACCTTATGTGGCTGCTTGGGAAGGTGATGTTCACAGAGAACCATCAGACCACCATCGGCCAGGCGCTACATCCCCATTGCGCAGGAGATAGCGAGAGGCTACAACCGCCGACGACATCATACCGCGGAGTTGGGGTTCCGCGGTTCTAGCAGCCACGTACCGAGGTTTGTGCAATGCTTGTACACTTGTCTCCCCCAAGTCTGGCCTTCTTGGCTGCCCACTATTGTTGCAGCTATGGTCGTGGGAGAGGTTCCCAATTGGTCGACCAGACATAGATGCTGAACGCCCTTTCGAGGCAAACGGGTTTGATGATGCGGACCACATCGACATGCCTACGTTCGGTATACTTTGGACACGTCGCGAGGTACATGTAATTACTATATTTCTTTTGTAATTTATACTACTATGTGTGTACCGACTATAGTTCTTTTTCTGTCCGCAGAGACGATTTGCTCGCGATCAGGTCAGGAACTGCTACCCTGCGTTCACTGAGCAGTTTGACGTGCTCGATGATAGGGCGGTGATCTGGGAGCCCTATACAGCGGCAGCAGTGCATGCAAGATACCCCGGCGGGATCTCAATCCTCTGCTATAGAGATTGTGCGTACTGGATGACACAGTCGAAGATCATCTTCGATATGTCCGTGGAGGTAATGGCCCAGCAGAGGATCATGAGACAGTTCGGTTCTCGCCAGTTGGTCGATCCTCCTCCACCGATAGCACCTCTCCCTCCCTACGTCCACAAGTAAATTCAGAGCGTCGCTACAGTTAAGATTGTTCATCATGGTTCGGCTTAGTGACACAATAATTTTCTGCAGGTACAACAGGAAGGGTACGAGCCACTCCTCGACATGGTGGCTTCAGCGCGTTGGCTCGTATGTTGATGAGTGGCTGACTGCGACAACACACCTCTGGCGACACGATGAGCAGTTTGATCCACAGGAGTTTGAGGCATATCTGCAGAGGTACACTGCAGCAGCGCGAGTGCGCCTCATCCCGCCGATAGATCCAGCTGAGGCGCCACTAGCGTCTATGTACGATATGTACCCGACTCAGTCCAAAGCCGGTAGTCGACAGCACGCGGTACGTAATACTTTTATTTTCCACCAACATATTTGTCGTTTATATATATTGGGTTCTACGGTTTATATGCTACCATGATCTACCATGTTTTTGCAGGGCCAGATGACTTCATGGGGAGCTAGTGATCAGGACACTGAGCACATGGAGTATTACAACACACAGCAGAACTATGTCGGTATGCAGACTCCTCCACCACTCCCCACACAGGAGACGCAGTACGACCCCGAGTCCGGGTCCTGGATCCCTGCTCGCAACGTCGAGCCCCCGGACAGGTTCGGTTGGACACCCCGTGGTACGCCACCCCCACGACAGCCCGGACTACGCCGTCCCCCGGCTGATGTATCACCTATGTATGAGACATTTATGTATGCATTACTCCTGTATGAGACACTTATGTATGACATATTTATGTACGCTTGATTTCCCGCCACTTATCTCCCGCTCACATATTTCATTTCGTGCTAAATCAATAGTACTTTATTATAACAGCGTAGAAAATTAAGATACAATAGAGCTGAAATTTAAATACGGCTTATCACTACAACGGAATTTAAGATACATCAAGAAACTAAAACTTAAACTAAGAACGCAGCACACCCTTTCCCTTGCCCTTCGACGATGCAGCTTTCATGGCCTTGGTGCTAGGCTCGAAGTCATCGTCCGAGTCGACGACCGGCGGTGCAGCACTCTTGCCCTTCGACGACGCAGGTTTCTTCGCCTTGGTGCTAGGCTCGAAGTCATCGTCCGAGTCAACGACCGGCGGTGCAGCACTCTTGCCCTTCGAGGACTTGGCACTCTTGCCCTTCGACGATGCAGCTTTCTTCGCCTTCGTGCTAGGCTCGAAGTCGTCGTCCGAGTCGACGACCGGTGGTGCAGCACTCTTGCCCTTCGAGGACTTCCCACTCTTGCCCTTCGACGATGCAGCTCTCTTCGCCTTGCTCGCTAGGCTCAAAGATATCATCGTCGTCCTCACTCTCAACCGCCCACCGTGCTCGGATATTTCAAATCCCTTTCCCTATCTTCTTCATTCTTCCATGTTAGTGACTTCCACTTCTCATTCAACCTGATAAGCTCACACCTTATCTCCCGTGGGCTGCGAGCGGGCATCTTCTTCACTGGCCACCCAATAGAATATTTCTCAAATTCCCTACCCACCTTACGGAGCAAGGAGTCGCTACTGATGAACTCCTCGAATGTGTCTACCTTACTCTCCCTCATCACTATGCGGGCCTCGTCTAGAAGAGGTTTGGCCATGAATTCGTTGAAAGGATGGGGGGGATTCTTATATGGGGGATCCATCTTGTTTACAGAATACACTGAAACACAAGGAAACGGTGGGGGGTTTTTATAGGCTACAAGGGATGGCTTTCGGCGGGAAGATTGAGCGGGAGAACTTGGGCGGGTAAATTGGGCGGGAAAATTGGGCGCGAAACATTGGGCGGGAATAAATGGCGGGAAAATTGGGCGCGAAACATTGGGCGGGAATAAATGGCGCGAAAATTGGGCGCGAAAATTTGGGCGGCAAATTTCGGCGGGAAACAATTGAGCCAATATTTCGGACACAACATTTTTGCGGCAAATTAATTTCACATTAATACTAAAACTGAAATAAAGATACATTGAAGCAGAAATTAAAATACGCCTTATCACTACAACGGAATTTAAGATGCAATGACAAATTAAAACTGAAATTAAGATACATAGCCAGTACGACACATCACACTACTTTCCCTGCGTCCACCGTGGCCATTTTCCGGACTTGTCGCCGCGTTCTTCTGCCGCTTGCGTCTCAGCAGCTCTTTCCCTTAGTCTCTTCCTTTCTGCTTCACGAGCCTCCCTGCGCACCTCTTCCTATGCAAACCTACGTGCAGCCTCCTCATCCATCCTCTTCTGGTTCACCTCCCGATTACGAGCTTGTTCTGCCCTAAGTTTCTGGATCTGTCTCTCTTGCTCTGCTTTAGCATTAGCACGAGCCTTCTCCTGACGCTCCTCCTCAAAGAACGTTGCCCACGCACGCCGGTGTTTCTCCTCAACCTCCTGCCGCGCCCAATCCGGCTGCTCCGTGTCTATCCGAGTGAAACCATTTGCATAGGGGCGGGGGAGACTGCAACACAAACAGTAACATTAAATCACATTCACAAAAAAGATTAAGCCAACATAAATTTATGTCGAAACATACCGGCGGCCTCGTGGATGACGAAGCTGAACTACGGGGTGGATCATGCTCATAGCTCGCACACATGAAAAATTTCATGCCGAACTGGTCGGAGAAATCCTCCACCTGCTTAACCTTAGCAAGACGGCCGCACCAACACCGCTCCGCAGTCACATCCGGGGGCAAACTTGCAGCCTTCGCCTTCACCGGCCTAAACTCCTGGTCAGAGCACGGCACACTCATGATGGCTAAGAGCGAGCACACAGAAAAAAGAGAGAGATAGAAACACTTGTGCAGCAAAGACTGTCGATGCCTGCTTTTATAGGCAAAAAACCGAGCACGTGGCGGGAAAATATAGCGAGAGATAGTGGCGGGATAAAATTGGCGGGAGATTGTGGCGGGAAGGACTGGCGGGAAGGGCGGGAGAAAAACACGGCGGTGTGAATAAGAGAGGGCGAAAATATGGCGGGAAAGCGGTGGCGGGAAAATAATGGGGAGAAGTAACACGAGTTATGGGTAATAAACCTAACATGCAAACCATCGGAGATTAGGAGGCCAATTGGTCGGTAGTTGGCCGATCGGTATGTAGGGGGCCAATCGGTCTACAGCTGGCCAATTGGTCGATAGTTGACCAATTAGTTCTCTCACCTGACAAGGTCCTGGCAGCCGACTTTCAGTCGGTCTCCTATGGGCCGATCGGCCAGCTGCTGACCGACCGGGTCACAGTTTCCAATTTTTTTGGAAACGCGCGCTATTCCTGCACTTAAATAAAAAATTCGTATTATTTAAAAAAAATCGCTATTTTATGCATCCTACAAGGAGAAAAATTACACACAAATATTCCTATCATGGTATTAAGCTGGCAATAGACAAACAGACAAACTAATTTGGCCACAAATCAAGAATACAGATATCCAGAACTATATGATTCAAATTTACAATTGCATAAGAAATGATGGATCAGCGTAAGAATATTTGATTGGAGCAGACATATACCTTTTCATGCATATCCACATTGTTTTGCGGTTTTACTGAGCACTTTGTAGGCATGAACAAGATTATAGCAGGTTATGCATGCGTTAGCATATACATCAAGCCACTAAATCAAGGCAACCAGAACCAAAACTTGAGTTATGACTTACATTGTGCAGATGAACTTCCATGGAGCTATTTTCCTCATTTCTTCCAAAAAAAAAAACTGCACAATGATCAGAACACTGGTGGAAAAACGGCCTTCCATCCGTGCCCATTAGTCCCCAAAATATACGAACCGTGATTAATGGGATCTTTAGTCGCGGTTCGGGAGGCGAACCGCGACCAAAGGCCTGGGCCCAGGGCGCTCGTTGGCCAGCTGGTGCACGGGAGGGGCTTTAGTCGCGGTTGGCCAGCCGCGACTAAAGGTGCCCGAAGGCCTTTAGTCGCGGTTTGCCAGGCCAACGCGACTAAAGCCCCTCCCCTATATATACCCGTTCAGCACACTCACTTAGCCATTTGGTGCCACTTTCTTCACAACCTTCACAAGTGGGTGGTTGGTTTGATTTTGGTTCCTCTTATGCATAGAAGGTGTTCGATGAAATGCCCGAGAGATAGAAAGAAACATGATATGAAGTGTCCGAGCCACACTTGAGCTTTCTCATTTATTTTTCCTCGATCGCGGTTAGCAACTTGAACCTTTCATGTGTCATTGATAAAATATGCTTGTGTGTAGTTCATTGTTTAATTTCTATTATTTCTAGCTAGTTAGTTTAACAAATGCATGATGGTTAATTATATACTTTATATAATAATAATGCAGATGAATCGGCAATGGATGTACGGTAACCGACTCTCCGGCGAGTTCACTACGGATTTGAAAGATCTCCTCGTAGTGGCTAATGCGAACAAGCAGGGGGGTTTTGTTACCTATCCATGTGTTTGCTGTAAGAATCAGAAGGGTTACTCTTCCTCAAGAGAAGTTCACCTGCACCTGCTTCGGCACGGTTTCATGCCAAGCTATAATTGTTGGACCAAGCATGGAGAAAGAGGGGTTATAATGTAAGAAGATGAAGAAGGGGATGATTTCATCGATGACTACTATCTTGATCATTTCGGTGATACTTTCATGGAGGATGCTGAAGGTGGGGAAGGTGAAGGGGAAGGTGAAGGGGAAGGTGAAGAAGAGGCACGTGATGAGCCCGTTGATGATCTTGGTCGGACCATTGCTGATGCACGGAGACGCTGCGAAACTGAAAAGGAGAGGGAGAATTTGGATCGCATGTTAGAGGATCACAAAAAGTCGCTGTACCCCGGATGCGATAATGGTCCGAAAAAGCTGGGCTGCACACTTGGATTTGCTGAAATGGAAGGCACGGGAAGGTCTATCGACTCGGGATTTGAAAATTTGCTGAAAATGATGAAGAATATATTTCCAAAGAATAACGAGTTGCTGCCGGTACGTACGAAGCAAAGAAGGTTGTCCGCCCTCTAGGTTTAGAGGTTACGAAGATACATGCATGCATTAACGATCGCATCCTCTATCGCGGTGAATACGAGAATTTGAATGAATGTCCGGTATGCACCGCATTGCGTTATAAGATCGGAGGCGATGACCCCGGTGACGATGTTGAGGGCCGAAACCCGGGAAGAGGGTTCCCGCCAAGGTGATGTGGTATGCTCCTATAATACCACGGTTGAAACGTCTGTTCGGGAACAAAGAGCATGCCAAGTTGTTGCGATGGCACAAAGAGGACCGTAAGTCGGACGGGGAGTTGAGACACCCCGCAGATGGAACGCAATGGAGAAAGATCGACGGAGAGTTCAAAGATTTTGCAGCTGACGCAAGGAACATAAGATTTGGTCTAAATACGGATGGCATGAATCCTTTTGGCGAGCGAGCTCCAGCCATAGCACCTGGCACGTGACTCTATGCATCTACAACCTTCCTCCTTGGTTGTGCATGAAGCGGAAGTTCATTATGATGTCAGTGCTCATCCAAGGTCCGAAGCAACCCGGCAACGACATCGATGTGTACCTAAGGCCATTAGTTGATGAACTTTTACAGTTGTGGGGCAGACCTGGTGTCCGTCTGTGGGATGAGCACAAAGAAGAGGAATTTGACCTACGAGCGTTGCTTTTTGTAACCATCAACGATTGTCCTGCTCTTAGTAACCTTCCGGGGCAGACAAATAAGGGATACAATGCATGCACACACTGCTCACATGAGACTGAAAGTGTACATTTGCCAAATTGTAAGAAGAACATGTACCTGGGGCATCGTCGATTTTTTCCCAAAAATCATAACGTAAGAAAGAAAGGTAAGCATTACAACGGCAAGGCAGATCACCGGCCGAAGCCTGCGGAACGCACTGGTGCTGAGTATTTGATATGGTCAAGGATTTGAAAGTCATCTTTGGAAAGGGTCCTGCCGGACAATCAGTTCCGAAGGGAGCTGACGGGCACGCACCGATGTGGAAAAAGAAATCTATATTTTGGGAGCTAGAATATTGGAAAGTCCTAGATGTCCGCTCTGCAATCGACGTGATGCATGCTACGAAGAATATTTGCGTGAACCTGCTAAGCTTCTTGGGCGTGTATGGGAAAACAAATGATACAAAGGAAGCACGGCAGGACCAGCAACGTTTGAAAGACCCTAATGACCGGCATCCAGAATGGTTTCAAGGTTGTGCCAGCTACGCTCTTACCATAGAAGAGAAGGTCATCTTTTTTTAATGCCTGAGCAGTATGAAGGTCCCGTCTGGATTCTCGTCCAATATAATGGGAATAATAAACATGGCGGACAAAAAGTTCCAAAACCTGAAGTCTCACGACTGCCACGTGATTATGACGCAATTGCTTCCGATTGCTTTGAGGGGGCTCTGCCGGAAAATGTTCGAGTAGCCATTGTGAAGCTATGTGCATTCCTCAATGCAATCTCTCAGAAGGTAAACAATCCAGAAGATCTACCACGGTTACAGAACGATGTGGTCCAATGTCTTGTCAGTTTCGAGTTGGTGTTCCCACCATCCTTCTTCAATATTATGACGCACCTCCTGGTTCACCTAGTCGAAGAGATTTCCATTCTCGGTCTGTATTTCTACACAATATGTTCCCCTTCGAGAGGTTCATGGGAGTATTAAAGAAATATGTTCGTAACCGTGCTAGGCCGGAAGGAAGCATCGCCAAGGGCTATGGAAATGAGGAGGTAATTGAGTTTTGTGTTGACTTTGTTCCTGACCTTAAGCCGATTGGTCTTCCTCGATCGCGGCACGAGGGGAGACTAAGTGGAAAAGGCACGATCGGAAGGAAATCAATGATATGTATGGACGGCCATTCTATGACTAAAGCACACCACACAGTTCTGACCAATTCCAGCTTGGTGGCTCCGTACTTCGAGAAACACAAGAATATTTTACGCTCGGACAACTCGGGGATGCCTGAATCCTGGATTAGAAAGGCCCACATGGAGACTTTCGGCAGTTGGTTGAGAAAACATTTAATGAATGACAATGATGTTGTAGATCAGCTGTACATGTTGGCCAAGACACCATCTTCGACTATAACGACTTTCCAAGGGTACGAGATAAATGGGAATACATTTTACACGATCGCCCAAGATAAAAATATCACCAACCAAAACAGTGGTGTCCGCTTTGATGCAGCAACCGAGAATGGGCAAAAGGTCACATATTATGGTTACATAGAGGAGATATGGGAACTTGACTATGGACCCTCCTTTAAGGTCCCTTTGTTCCGGTGCAAATGGTTCAAGCTAACATGAGGTGGGGTAAAGATGGACCAGCAATACGGAATGACAATGGTGGATTTCAACAATCTTGGTTACCTTGATGAACCATTCGTCCTAGCCAAAGATGTCGCTCAGGTTTTCTATGTGAAGGACATGAGTAGCAAACCAAGGAAACGGGAAGATAAGAAAACGATCAGTACATCATGCGATGATCCAAAGCGCCACATTGTTCTTTCAGGGAAAAGAAACATCGTGGGAGTGGAGGACAAGACAGACATATCAGAAGATTATAATATGTTTGGTGAAATTCCGCCCTTCAAAGTGAACACCGACCCAAGCATTAAGTTAAATGATGAGGATGCTCCATGGATACGGCCCAATCGTAAGCAAGCGGGGACACAAGGGAAGAAATGATGTGCAATAATTTATTGTACCAAACTTTGTTGAATGGATCATGTGAATTATATTATCCGTGATGTGTTTGGTGTCCATTTTCGAATGATTCGATTGATTCGAGATACCACTGATGATACATGAAATTTGGAGTGACTTAGTCATACTCCTGCCTAGGCGTATAATATGCATACTCGTAGTCTTCATAGTCGCCGTTGTTGTAATGGTAGTCGTCGCCTTGTAAGTTGCCGCCGTCGTCGTCGCTGCCGTCGTCGTCGCTGTCGTCGGGCGGCGCTCGTACCTCGAACTGAGGGTAGCGCAGGCGGGGGATATCGCCGGCCGTGATGTAGTCCATGACGCTCTGTAGAGTCCGGCCGTACCACCATAGCCGACGGCCGGCCTCGTGGAAGTTCCCAGGAGGCAGACCGTCCTCCTCATACCTGGCGAGCGCCCTGTCACGCCGATTGATGAAGAAGGCATCCCAAGTATGCTGGTTATCGGGATGCCAGCGGGGCTTCATCCGCTGCTCCGGGGTGAGATCGAGGTAGTAGTGGTTTGTGATTGCCGCCCGGCGCGCAGTACCCTGAGGGACGGGAGGGACCGGCACGCCTCCGGCGCTTAGGCTCCAGCCGGCGGGGACGCGGTAGCTCGGTGGGCAAGGGTAGTTCGAGGCGCAAAGCTCCTCCACCTGCTGGTAGGTTAGAGTGGGTGCGGTGGAAGCCATGAGAGAGTGATGAGAGATTGTAGAGATGTGATAATGCTAGCCAAGCCGGGCTACATATATGTAGTGAGAAATGGTGGGAAAAATGGGAGCGGGAAGATAGGAGGTGGGAAGAAAGTGGCGGGAAGAAAGAGGTGGGAAGACAGGGAAGAAATGGCGGGAAGAAGAGGAATCCAGAGCTGGTCATCTAACCTTTAGTCCCGGCTGGTGGGTGCAGCCGGGACTAAATGAGTTTTTTTGTGTCATCTAAGAAAACTATCGGTGGGATAAGGACGTTTGGGTAAGCTTTAGTCCCGGCTGGAGGGTGCAACAGTGACTAAAGCTGTCGACAGGATAAGGACGCGTGGGTGGACGCACTGCTCGATGAGATAAAGCATGTAGCGCACGACGCCCTGTCGGAGGAACAAGACAAAGCAGGAGAGGCACCGTGCATATAAAAGGAGCATCGATACGCCTTGGCAAGCAGACCAACAAGCCAACCTAGCAGGTAGGGAGAGTTTCATCCCCATGGATGGAGTTAAGGGTTGTAAAATCTCCCGTGGCGCAACTTCTCGAAGATGTTGTCGGTGCACACGCCCTACGACATCTTCGGAAGTTGCTCCTCGGGAAATTTTTCCTGCAAGCCCGTGAAAGACTCCATCTCCTCTAACAGTGTTGGGTAAAGGGTTTGAAAATCTCCCGTGGCGCAGCTTCTCGAAGATGTCGTCGATGCACACGCCCTACGACATCTTCGGAAGTTGCTCCTCGGGAAAATTTTCCTGCAAGCCCGTGAAAGATAGAGGCGGGAAGTCAGAGGCGGGAAAGAACTGGCGGGAAGAGGGGCGGGGGAAGACAGAGGTATTTTTAAGATTTTGAAATGAATTAGTTTTATTTTTCTGAATTTTTTGATATATTATTTGTATTTTTAAGATTTTGAAATGAATAAGTTTTATTTTTCTAATTTTTTGATATATTATTTGTATTTTTAAGATTTTGAATTGAATTAGTTTTATTTTTCTGAATTTTTTGATATATTATTTATATTTTTAAGATTTTGAAATGAATTAGTTTTATTTTTCTAAATTTTTTGATATATTATTTGTATTTTTAAGATTTTGAATTGAATTAGTTTTATTTTTCTAAATTTTTTGATATATTATTTGTATTTTTAAGATATTGAAATGAATTAGTTTTATTTTTCTAATTTTTTGATATATTATTTGTATTTTTTAGATTTTGAATTGAATTAGTTTTATTTTTCTAAATATTTTGATATATTATTTGTATTTTTAAAAATTTGAAATGTATTAGTTTTATTTTTGAAATGAATCTGAAAAAGGACCTTTAGTCGCGGTTGGTGTCGCCAACCGCGACTAAAAGCCTCTGAGTATAAATATCACGCCGCCCGCCCACACTTCATCTTCTTCGCTGTTTCTCTCGAAGACGCTGAAGGCCTGCCGCCGCGCCGATCGTCGCCGCGTCTCCTCCGCTGCCGACAGGCTGCCGCCGCCGAACACCTCCGCCGCCGCCCTTGATCCTCGTCGCCCGCGTCGAACTGCGCCGCCCCGTACGTGCTCTCTCTGCCGGCAAGCGCCGCACGCCGAACTCCGCCTTCCGCGCGCCGTCGCGCTACACCGTCGCCCTCGCCCTCGCGCCGTCGCCGTAGTCGTCGTCCGCGCGCGCATCCGTCACGCCGCCCCGACGTCGTTGTACGTCGTTGCCGTGTCCTCGCGCGCCCCGCGCGCCGCGTCACGTCGCGCCACGGCCGCCGCCCGTGTGCGTCGTCGCGCCGCGCCGCCCGCCGCCCGCCGCTGCGCCGCCCTCGCCCGCCGCGCGCCGCCTAGCCAGGCGCCGCACGTCGTTACGGAGAGAGGAGATCGAGAGGGAGAGCACGTGAGGGAGAATGCCGGCCGGCCCTTTTTTTGTTTTTTTTGTTTTTTTCATATGAACTCACAATTTGTTAATCAAAATTGACTTAAAATTTTGTAAACTTAAAAATTTGAAAACTTAAAATTTTGAAAACGTAAAATTTTGAAAACTTAAAATAGTGCTAATTAAGTAAGTTTAATTTAAAATAGTTCTATAATATATAGCTAGGGCACCGACCCCACGTGTATAAGGAGGGGGCGGCGAGGCCCTCGCCGCCCCCTCCGTATACGCGCGGTTTTTGTTTTGTTTTTTAGGAGAGAGAGGCTCGGCACCGCCACCGCCACCGCCACCGTCACCGCCACCGCCACCGCCCTTTCGCCACCGCCCTTTCGCCACCGCCACCGCCCCCTTTCGCCACCGCCACCGCCCCCTTCTTTACCGGGATTAATTAGTTTTTACTACATGCATGCTTTCAGGAGTGACACATATGGCGGACGATAGAGCCGACCCGATTAGGGATAACTATAATCCGGAAGCTGAGGCACATCTTTTCGGCATCATAAACGGCGACATTATTTATGTGCCGGCCGTAGAAGATGAAGAAGACGATATCTCTTCTTATCTGAACCTTCACGGTGAAGATTAAGGTCGTTAGCGAGGTGATGACGAAGGAACGGGCACTGTCGATGGAGGTCAACCGTCGACAAACACCTCCGGCGATGTTGATAAGCAATTAGCAACCACCTCCGGCGAGGTATATATATACATTGAGCCTCTGGTGATACAAATTTACCGATTTCAATAAATATGTGTATTAACTCGACTCTCTTTCTTATTTTAGCCCTCGGCCGCCGGATCATCGAAAAAATCGGTGAAGACAAAGCGTGGCAAAACCAAGACGCTGAAACATGGAGTAACATATAACATTGATGTTATCAGTCCAACCGGCAAGCCGCTGCAGCCCAAAGAGGCGTACACCAAGTTCATCAACCAATGCATAGTCGTTGTTAGAGACAGCGTCCCGATCACCATCCAGGAATGGCATGAGCCAGTGAAGGCACGTGTTGGTTCCAGTTTCGTCAGCAAGAGAACGAAAAAGGAATGCTAGAGAAAGCTTATGGAGCATTTCGTTCTACCTCCGGAATACAACAAAAAAGATGAATTCGGTAACAACGATCCGGAGGGACGTAAGAGGAGGAGGCTGGTCAAAGAGTTCGCTCTTCAGAAGATGGCCATAGCATTCCGGACCTACAAGAAAAATTTAGCGGCTCAATATGTCGAGAAGGGGAAGACTCCGGATTTCAGCGGACAGTATGAGAAGCTGAAAAATGATTGGCCCGAATTTGTGAGGCAAAAGAAATCAGAGGAATTCAAGGCCATATCGGATAAAAATAAGGCAAATGCGGCTAAGAAAGTGTACAATCATATTATGGGGCCAGGAGGATACCGCCTTTCGGAGCCTAAGTGGCAGAAGATGGAGGATGACCTGAGGGCGCGAGCAATCCCTCTAGGTACAGAGGGATGGGACCCTAGGGCCAAAAGCTGGTGGTACGGGCATGGGGGAACGCTAGACCCGGTGACAGGGTAGTGTGTTCACCGAGACACAAAGTTTAAACCCACCCAAGCCAATGAGGGATGCTCAAGAGGGGAAGATCAAGTTCAACAGAGAGAATGACGCGCTAACAAAAGCCCTCGGGAATCCTGAACACGGAGGACGTGTACGAGGCAAAGGCGTCATTTCGTGGAAAGAAGAGTTTTCCCAGGAAAATGACCCCTACGATTCGTGAAGCCGTAAGAGAAAGGCGGATCGGGATGCAGATGTTGTGGCGCGGTTGGCATCGGAATTCGATGAGATGAAGAAAACCCTGAATGTACTAGTACAAGAAAGAGAGGCAGCTGGGACGCATGAAGATCATCCAGCGGATCTCGGAAGCCAGCAGCGGAGAAGCAGCGTGGCTTCCACGGAGGCCCCGCCGGCTACTGCACGTGCACCGACGGTCGATATTACTGCACCGGAGCCTCCTCGTTACCCCGTGGACGATGTAAAGGAGATGAAAATATGTCATCTGTATCATCCAATGGGGAACATGTCCATGAAGGTAGCCATCGGCAGTGCTTTACCATGTAAACCTGGAGCACTCCACCACAACAACCCCATTCAAGATGGCTATGCTCGTGTCACGGTGGAGGACATAGTACAAGGGTTTGAGGACCTGGAGATTGACATTGCTACACCTGAAGGGGAGAGAAGACTTGGAGATGTCAAGCGCCAGTTCATTCTATGGCAAAAGAAGTTTATCAAGTTTCCAGGCGAGGCGCCAAGGCCAACAAGTCCACCCCCCTACGGTGGTGGTGGCGGTGGCGGTGATGGTGGTGGTGGTGGTGCTTCACCTACACCTCCTTCACGTCAGCCGATGCCGCCCCCCAATTCACCTCCGGCGGGTAAGCAGCCGCAGCCCCCCAATCCGCCTTGGGTGGGTAAGCAGACGCCGCCCCCCAATCCACCTCCGGCGAAGAAGCAGAAGCAGTCCTGGACTATTAACCCGGACCCTTATGTACCTAAGACCACAAAGGTACCGGAGCCATCACTGAAGCCTCTCCCCACAAGGCCTTGGGAACGTAGTGCCGAGGAAGTCGACGCGGCCGCGGCTGCTCACCATGAGAAATGGAGGGCGGAATCGAAGGCGAAAAGAGAGCCCGAGCCCAAGGCAGTATATTCTGGCAAGGAAAAGAAGTGGGCTAAGTCATTTTTCAGCACACCGTCCGAAGCCGCGAAGAATCTGCCTGACGACTATGCACGTGAACTTCGTAGGCAAGCACTCATGTTCAAGGAGAAGAAAGACTTGGCGGAGAAGCAGGAGAAGAAAGCCTTGGAGGAGGCTGAGAAAGAATTAGCAAGTAAAAAAAGCGGGAAACGAGTTGCCTAGCTCGGGGAACAAAGTAAACAATCGATCGCCCCGCTCATAGTGCAAGCCGTTGGTCCGGATGCTGAACTAATGGACCCCACAATCATAGCAGCTGCGGCAGAACAGGGAATGACTGTAACGGGTGCCAGATAACAAGCGGCCCAGATCGGTATGACTCTTCGTGCACTGTTAGGCCTTGAGGAGGCGCCAATGAGTGAGGTAGTAATTACATATGTGCCGAATGGGCCTCTCGTCGAGCCTGCGCAGGAAGAGGATCTACCTCCACAAATGAAAAATCTGCTAATTTGGTACAAGGGTTACATAAAAAATAAAGCCGCCAAAGAATATATTTATGCGGAAGTTAGACATGAGCATCACTTCAAACATTACTATGTAACTGTTCATCTGAGTGAATTGTTCCAGCTTTTCAATCTGCGCGAGCTCGACAAATCTATCATCAGTTGCTACGTTCTGTAAGTGATTTATTTCTACCCCATCTCGTTCATATATATATATATTGTCCTAACTATATTGTTGTGTACGCTATTATGCAGAATGAAGATTAAGGAATGCAGAATAAGGAACATCCATGATGTTGGGTTCATTGACCCACACATCGTTAATGGATATGTGTTAGAAAAACACCTCGCCGACGTGGAGCAAGACCTGTGGCGGTTTCTTACAAAGCAGGAACTCAAAAGTGATATTCTATTTCCTTACCATTTTGGGTGAGTGTTTCTGTCTTGAGCACATTCTCTTTTGTTTACTCCATGCATGGTATGTGGCTAATCGATGAGTTATGCATGATCGTGCATGTATCGTGTCCGCGAGTTCCACTTGGATTCTACTAGTAATTCAATTTCACACCTCCACAGTTCTCGTCATCGACTCTCTGAATCTGGATGCAAAGCTTTGGGCCGACATGAGAAAAATGATGCAGAAGTAATTATTTTCATTCATTTGCGCTCTATATCGATCGGCCTATTTCGTTCATTTCCTAATATCAAGTAACTAATAACTCTCTTGTTCATTTAATTTTCTTTGCCTCGTAGGGTTTGGAGACGGTTCGCAGATGAAAAGGTCGGTGAATTCAAAAAAGAGCTACAATTTAAAAGGTCGGTGACTGGGGATATTCAGCCACCGGGGACCAATCTATGTGGATACTATGTTTGTGAGTTCATCCGGAGATACACCTCTGAGCGGGTTCCGTCTGATAACAACGTCAAGAGGAATAACCTCCGGAAGACGCTTAGTCCAGAAGCTCGCTTCCGACCACTTCAAGAGGAACTAGCTGGATGGTTCACGAGGGAAGTCCTCCATCCTAAAGGAGAACACTATTACAAGGACGTAGAACTTCTGATGCAGTAAATTATGTATGGAAATTTGTTCAAAATTGTATATGGTCATCCGATATTGAATATATATTGTATATTCCTCTTGAATTCTTTTTGGTTCTAATTTCAAATTTGTTTGAAATTGTACATTCATATGCATGTATGTAGTACCGTAGAATATGTGAAACTCCTTCAAAATTAAAATAAAACACAAAAGAAATAAAACAATACAAATTAAAAAGAAACCAGATTTAGGAGGGGGCTAAAACCCTAAACCTGCGGTGGCCTTTAGTCGCGGTTGGCCAGAAGAACCGCGACTAAAGGTCCTCCGTCCCGACGGTCGCCTGGCGCCCACGTGGACGGGCCTTTAGTCGCGGTTCGTAAGCAACCGCGACTAGAGGGGGGGCTTTAGTCCCGCTTATTTAATACCGGTTGCGCAACCGGTATTAATGGCCGTTGCGAACCACGACTATTGGCGCTTTTTCCACCAATGAAAAAACACTTAGATCACTCCAAGAGGCAAATAGTGATGGTAACAGGGAACACAACAATGGAGAGGTAAGGTTTCTCTACCTCAGTCATACGCATTGAGGACCAATCTGCATTCTCTCCATCATGTATCTGTCTTGATACTCTTCTCATGATTAGATCCATATCAATCTCTCTTTTGACATTGAAGAAAGTAATATTAGGACTGCAAGTTACAAGAAAAAATGGCTAACATACATGGTTTTTGAGTCGCCGAGTCAAGTCAAGTCGCCGAGGCTGCAGCTCGTGACTTGGTGACTTGAGTCAGCGACTAGGGCTTGCTTAGTCGCCCCAAGACGCCATGGCCCAGGCCTGCATAGTTGGCAATCAAAAATCAGAATTTGGCCTGTCATCTATCACACCCAGGTCTGCCAGGCCCAGCCCAGCCCAACTAACAGCTCCTAGTCCCAGCATACCCCCTCGTCAGCCTCCTCCTAGCGCCAGCCGACAGCCAGCCTCGAGCCTCCTCCTAGCGCCGCCAACCTCCTCCTAGCGCCGCCAGCCTCGAGCCTCCTCCTAGCGGCGGCGACAGGCGGCGGCGGCGACAGGCGGCAGCCAACCTCGCAGCCTCGCCGCTGTATAGTCACAGGAAGTCGTCGTTGAGCCAGTGACATGGCGCGACTTGCTCCATGAGTCAAGTCGCCTGCGCGACCCAGCCACGCCGCGACGACTCGGTGATTAGTCGGCGACTAATCGGCGATTAGTCGGCGACTCAAAAACCATGTTGACACATAAACTGTAAAGCAGGTTAAACTTACATATTACATGGCCACTTAAGCTTATACAACTTCTCCCACTCCAACCTGTTAATACCCAAGATCAAAGTCATCAGTCTCGCCACAACAGAACACGATCTATGTAGATGATATGATGCTAAATAATGTTTCAGTGATGACCTATCCACTAGTTACAAAATCATAAATGGCGTATTATCAATCAATGTGTATGAGCATGGCAATACAACTACCCTACCTTCTTTTTTACTCCATGGATTGTTTCCTCTTTCATCATCTCAACATTCAATTGTTCTGCGGGTTTGTGAGATAACTATGGTTGAATATACTTCCTTATAGCTTATGTATGCGACCTCTTCACTCCAACTCTTGCGTTATTGGATTTTCCAGCTATTTTGAATTTCCATTCATATATCTTTTAAATCACTTAAGCTTATGTATAAAGCTAGAAAATTGTAGTTAAATGCATGTTACAAATTAATATGGTGATGAAAATGAGGAAAGAAAACAGTCAAGGTAAGTAATTTAATATAAATCATAATTGTAGCAAGATGTACATGCGAGCAATATATTACTAGTACACAGTAGAAGTGGAGAAGTAAATGCCTTCCATATTACACAGAAACTACATACGTAGAAGTGGCAATGTTCATGTGAGTTCACAGGATTCAATACAACAAAACACAGTAGAAAGCATCACAGTAACCAAATATATTTAACAATATATATATTTATTAAGATGACATAATTGATAACGCAACAAGCCCCTTTGCTATTCATTGTCCACACCATCTGAAACTTTAATATATTTAGCTATAATTAAAGTCAAAGTTTGTAAATTATGAACAAGTATATAAAAAATAATACATCTATATTATCATGTCAATATTACTAGAAGAAATCATAAAATATAGTTCCATACTGTATGCATTTGGTATCGTACATGATGATATTATTTCTCTACATATTCGGTCAAACTTTTCAAATTTTGATTTTGGCCGCTAAAAAACGTGGGGTAAATTGAAATAGAGAGACTACCAAATTGTTGTTACTTCTCTTTTTGTTGTTTCTATGCATGTTCCTCAACCAATTTAAATTGGAGTGCAACATATATTTCTGAAGACCATCTAAAGGCAAGAAGGTAACAAATGTACTTACCGGCAACCACCTTAGCAATTGTAGATATTATATCTATGCATTCTCCTCCCGCGCCAACCATCGTTCCGCTCTTGCATTTACACTCGTAGCTTCCAACCAGATTAATGCACTGCTGCATCCTCCCACGGCATAGATATGGGTCCTTGCATTCGTCGATATCTGAGAAAAGTAAATGCAGGTTAAATATATGCCGATAGTTGACATGTTTGTGTGTACAAATCCGAACAACATATTGTATACATATGTGTCGCGGGTGCGTTCGCGGACATCAGGGGTGAGACCACCCCTTTTTTCGTTTGTAGAGGGACGGCAAGGTAATTTAAACGATCTTATACAAGCATGATAAACACACATCGATTTTACTTAGGTTCAGGTCGCTAGCATGAACTAGCGACCTACGTCCTGCTTGTCTGATCTTATTGGTGATATTGTTGATAGATTACAATTATAAACTTGCTTGCCGGGGAGAGCCCGACAAGGTGGTTTAAGGCCGAAATGAACTAAGTTGAGAAGGCAAATTTCACTGGGACCAGCTATGTTATTTCTTATGTATTCTCTCAAAAAAGGAGGCGTACACAACGTACTTGATCTCTGCCTTCTTAACAAAAAGCATATACCTCAAGTTGGAAATAAAATAAATTGCATGAAACTAAGTTCAAATGCGAGAGGTCAAGAGTGCGTAAAATTATGCATACTGATAATCCATGAGATGTCAAAACTACGATACATATAAATGCAAGGAAAATGAAGCAGGTTATGATATTCTTGCATGTCAGCTACACATTTATTTAAATTTTCCATGGTTTATCTTATAGAACATGAATGCTATAACTATTTCCATCTTTGTCTTTGAATATCCAACCAGACTATGGTGTACATAATCATAAAGACTATGTCACTGTCTAGAACTAATAAATAGATTTAGCTAGGTACTAAGTATTTATGTTTTTATTCTAAGATTTAACTGGAGAATTAGAAGATTCAGAATTCAGAACTATGTGCACTTACAAGAAGCAGCAACATTATCACCTTGCCAAAAATGCCAATGTACTGAATGAAAAACACTCCCATGCATAGCAACACATCAGATCTAGAAGACCAGCAAACAAACACACTGATATGCACCCCCAAACATTGAGATTTTTCTGGTTTATACTCAATCTCGAAAATAACCAGTCTAAGGATACATATGGCAGCTGCTGAAACCCTTTATAGGGTGACTCCAAACTCTGCCATGGCTGGGACAGGCCCCACACCGACTTAATGGTACAATGACCAAAACACACTTGGTTTGGACAGGCCCAAAATCCATCACACAAAAATAAACTCAAACTAAAATTAGAAAACAGTTCGAAACTCCATGACAAAAAGCAAGCTTCATTGACGGTGTCCAAAACTTGGGCTCCACCTCATCTTTCCGAGAATTTCAATGAACTGTGTCCAAACTTCACAATATATGGCTTCACCTCATCTTTCCGAGGAATTACAACGCAGAACTAACCAAACTTGTCAACTTATGTAGGTCGTGAAATAAACGGAATGACCCCCTCATCAATGAGTTATTTGATGTGTTTGTAAAGCTCGTAGCTGATGAACCCATCAATGCCAGCATAGCTTAGGTTATCCAAAGGTAGTGGGTACGACTCCCAGCGCTCGTGAAATTCAGAATTGGCATTACTCTTCATTTTGTGGTATGCTTCATTAATGATGTTTCTGCCGAATGAGACATCCTGGTCTTCTTCCCATCCCACTTGAAAGTGACCAGATCCTGAATGTCAATCCATCTCTCTGGACGAATAGTAATGCCATGGGCAGCAAACTTCATCTTGTCACCCCTGGTGTCAACAGATGCGAAACAGATTCCTTTATGTTTCGTATCTGTTGACACCAGGGGTGACAAGATGAAGTTTGCTGCCCATGGCATTACTATTCCTCCAGAGAGATGGATTGATATTCAGGATCTGGTCACTTTCAAGTGGGATGGCAAGAAGACCGGGATGTCTCAGTTGGTAGGAAACATCATTAATGAAGCATACCACAAAATGAAGAGTAATGCAATTTCTGAATTTCACGAGCGCTGGGGGTCGTACCCACTACCTTTGGAAAACCTAAGGTATGCTGGCATTGATGGGTTCATCAGCTACGAGCTTTACAAACACATCAAAAACTCATTGATGAGGGGGTCATTCCGTCTATTTCACGACCTACATATGTTGACAAGTTTGGACAGTTCTGCGTTCTAATTCCTCGGAAAGATGAGGTGAAGCCATATATTGTGAAGTTTGGACAGTTCATTGAAATTCTGCGGAAAGATGAGGTGAAGCCCAAGTTTTGGACACCGTCAATGAAACTTGTTTTTTTTGTCATGGAGCTTCGAACTGTTTTCTAATTTCAATTTGAGTTTATGTTTGTGTGATGGATTTTGGGCCTGTCTAAATCAAGTGTGTTTCGGTCATTGTGCCATTAAGTCGGTGTGGGGCTTGTCCCAGCCATAGCAGAGTTTAGAGTCACCCTATAAAGGGTGTTGACAGCTGCCATATGTATCCTTAGACTTGTTATTTTCGAGATTGAGTATAAACCAGAAAAGTCCCGATGTTTGGGGTGCGTATCAGTGTGTTTGTTTGCTGAATTCTGTTTTTTCTTTTTTAACAAATTTTAAAGTCGGGCAAATTTTAAAGTTAAGCAAATTTCAAATTCGAACAAATTTCAAAGTAAGAAAATTTCAAATCTGAGCAGATTTCAAATCTGGACAATTTTTTAAATCTAAGAAAATTTTGAATTCGAACAAATTTGAAATCTAAGCATTTCTGAATATGGGAGAATTTCAATTCTAAGCAAATTTCAAATCTAAAGAAATTTCAAAGTTGGAAATTTTTGAAAGAACCGAACTAATGGACCAGGCCCAGTAACGATCGCTAAGGGGTGATGGTTAGCACGTCTCCGGGGCGGTGCTCTGCTGTCTTGGCGTGGATAGCAGTGGAGAACGACATTGGGCCATTTTTGTGGGTGGAACGATATTGGGCTGGGCTAGGAGACCAACCAACAGCGGGCCACGATTGTAAGTTCGGCCTAGTTTGGCACAAAGCGAGGGGGAGATAGAAAAATGATAAATCGCTGGAAAGAAGAAAAATCAGTAGAAGGAACTAGCCAAAGAGACATTCTACATGAGTTAAAACTTGATGTAGTTTATGCTTGGAGAGTTTACTAACTTGATCCGGAGACTCAAGAATTTATCATAGCTTTTGGATGTGATGGTCCAAAAAAGCGCTACACCCACTCGCCCCCTTGCCTGGGACATGGCGATCTAACATTTTCATATAGTTAATTTATTTACATTGTATAATGGACATCATTATACGCGCTACACCACTACCGCCAGTTCTCTCGTCGCCGCAGCCGGAGAAGAAGAGGTGGGAGTTGGAGTTGGAGATGCAGGCGGCGAACCGAATTGCCCACGACCTTGAGGACGCGTCGGGGCAGCATCTGCTAATGCACCAATCAATTGACGAAGGCGTACCGGCGGCGATGCAACAACAAGCGGTGTGGTAGTCGGCGTTCGAAAGCAATGTTGTTGACCTAGACGCCCTGGACTAACATCAGCGATGGCGGTAAAATGGAGGATGCCAAAGACAACAACGACTTTGACTTTGTCTCTTCCTTCGAAGGCGACGACGATGACGGCGCCGATAGCCTAGAATTTAGCGCGTTCGACCGACGTCATTCGATTAGGATTTTTTATTTTATAGTTTAAATTTGTTAAACTTTATACAATTTCTAATGAAATCCACTGAATTTCAAATCTTACATTGTTTTTGTTGATATTGGGATCGCCTGCTCCTGGATAGCTGGTGTTCATAAGCTCTCAAAAAATTACGGAGCAGGTGCCGGCCACCCTCGTAGCGCGTTGTAGAAACACCTGCCGACGCCTATTTGCATAATACTCTGTGCAGATGCTCTAAATGCCAATTTATGTTCGAGTGTGGCCATTTGGAGGTCGAGCTACATGTAGCTCTTTATTTTCAAAAACTCAAAGTTCACATTTCAAAGTTTAAAAAGAAATCCTAGAGACAGCCAATGATGTATGTCACACATAGTGTAAAATCTCAATGCAAACTGATTTGCATTATAGGCTATAGGAAATTGATAAAATTAGTAGTCTTGAAATGTGTACGATTCACTATAAAATTTGTCAGAATTTATTATTTTTGTGTAGATTATAATATAAAGTAGTTTGTATTGAGATTTTACACCATTGTAGTATACATCATTGGCTATCTCTATAATTTTAATTCACATTTTTCAAAAATTTAAAATACAAATTCTAAGTGTTTGGAAATAAAGTGCTACTTGTAGCTCGGCCTAGGTTTGAAATTTTCTGGTTCTGTTTCTATATGTACACCGGTTTTTCTCAGCCCAGATTCTCTAACTGGCAGAGCATATACATTTATAATTTTGCCAGTTTGCCCTAGCACAATCTCTAGATGTGTTGCAACAAACACGACACACCTTCCTGGAGCTTTAGGAGAAAAATACATGTGCATTATTATCTACCACTGGAAATGGAAGAAAAAAAGGAAGATTATTTTAGTTATACTACATCTAGCAAGGCTGACAATAAGCTATTTTATCCATTATGACTAAATGATCAGAGCAAAAGAATTATTACTGTATTTGTATTCTCCAGCCACAGAAAATAGGCAGTTGTTCCATACCTTGCCAGTCCATTTGTCCACATATATCATCTGCATGAAACTGAAACAACAAAAGGGTATATTTATAACAGTAGGAACAGACAAATGTAGTTCGAAGTAAAAACATATTGCTTGACATCCCAATTGCCTGGTACAACACAAGGATCTAACCTGTCATCTCTAAGAGCAGAAATCATGTCATAATCTGGACTAAGAAATCTGCAGCAAAAATAAAAGGTATTAGAGCATCTCCAGTCGCGTCCCCCAAACCGTCCCCCAAACCGCGCCGGATTGAGCGTTTGGGGGACGTGTTTCGTTCGTGCCGCGTTTGGGGGACGTCGCTCCCCAGTCGCGTCCCCCAAACAAAATTTCGCAAATTTTAAACTTGACTAGATTCGATTAGATTCGTCCAAACTTACATAGATTCGAACGAAATTTGACTAACTTAAAAACTAAACCTAATCTAGAACCACTTGCGGCGGCCGGAGGCGTCGTAGTACTGCCGGAAGTTGTACATCTCGTCGGTGACGACCTCTCGCTTGACGCGCTCGTCGACGGGCTCGTCCACGGGCTCGTCCTTCACCAAGCCGCTTGGTCTGCCTCGCCGTCGTCGGTGAGGTCCACCGGCGGCTTGCCGGAGTCGCGGATGGACATGGCGATCGCCGCGTCCAGGTCGCACCTCCAGGCGTCCTTGTCGTCCATGGACGCCAAGAACGCCGCCCGCAGCCCCGGGCGAGTCCTCGGGGTCGTCGCTGCCGGCGATGAGCCGCTGCTGCCGCTCGTACTCCGCCGGCGGCGCCGCTCGCGACGCTTCCTCCGGCTCCTCCTTCACCTCCGGCTCGGGATGAGGAGGGCGCCGCCGCGCCTCCCTTGCTGCCGCCCGCCGCCGCTGCCGCCACGCCTCGTGTTGACGGGCGTCGCCGGCTCCTCCCTGACCTCCCGTTTGGGGACGGTGTAGGGCGCCGACCGGTACGACGAGGACGGCGTCGATCGCGCCGGTCCCGAGGAAGAAGAGTGCGAGGAGGACGAGTACGTCGTCCTCCTCGGCTGCCATTGAGGAGACGGCGGCGGCGGCGACGGCATCTCCAGCCTTGGAGCGCCGTTGCGGAGGCCGCGGATGACGTTCTCGAGGGTGCGCCCCGGAACGCCCCAGAACAGGGCGCGGCCTTCCCTGTTCCAGCTGTTGGGCCCGCCGATGAGCCCGTCGGTGCTGTGCATCTCGACGTCGTACTTCGCCTGGAAGTACGTCGTCCACCAGGCGTCGTTGTCGTTGACCGCCCATGTCGGATCCAACCGCTCCTCGGCGGTGAGTTGAGCCCGACGGGCCTTGATGGCGTCCCGCCATTGCTGCGTGTCTGGCTTCGGCGGCGGCGGGATGCCAATGCCGTTCACGGCCATCTTCCAGCCGCCGCCGCTTGGCGGCCGCACGTCCGGCGGGACCGGATACCGGGCGTGGTACGGCGCCCACGCCTCCGCCACGGTGAGGCTGCCGCGGCCGAAGCCGTTCGCCGCGGCGATCTTGCGGGAGGACGACATTTTTTGAGCGGCGAGTAGAGGATGCGGGAAGGGGAGGCGGCGGCGACGGGAAGGATTATGATGAGCGGCGATAACCGGAGGGCGTCTTAAAACGGCGGCGGCGGCGGGTGGTTGCACGCAATAACTCCGGCGCGGACGGCCACGCGGCCATGCACGACGAGACGCGTCCCTGCGTCGCCCGGGAAAACGAGGGACGCCATTAACGTCGCTTGACCAAAGGTAGGCGACGGGGTTTTAGCCTTCCGTGCCGCCGACGCGTCGGCCCCGCCACTCCCCGCCTCGCTTTTCGTTGTGTCCGGCGTCCCCGGAGCGTCCCCCGTGGGACGGGGACGGGCTCGGGGCGCCGGACACCGTATCGGGCCGCGCCGGACAAAAAAGGGCTTTGGGGGACGCGGCTGGAACGCTTTTTTTGTCCGGCGCGCCCCAAATCGCTTTGGGGGACGGTTTGGGGGACGCGAAGATTGCACCCATGCGAGAAAATGGATCTGTAGTACATTTCACTTGCTAAGGATAGTAGTTACCACCACGTCCTATTTAAGAGGATCATGAACAGAAAAAAATCGAATAAAGGGTCACAAATAAATCTACGAAGATACCACACTATATAAGCAGAAAAGGGGCAAATGGAATATGCTTCGAAAGATCGAAAATAGCCACTCACCAATAATAGAATAATGTTGGGGATACCATGATGTAGTTCAATGGCAATAGGAAAAAAAGACACCCACTGAATGCAGTATTGACATCTAACATCTCGATTTTGCTCGAAATTTGGTGTCTTATAATACCTCTTAAATAATTCACGTGTTAAGGATTTGTCTCCTGCCAGGACAAAATTATACTTTGAAAAGGCCATCAAATGGAACAAAATCAGATCAATTAAGTTTCTTAACCATACAATGTGCAGATTGCATAGCAGGCGTTAAAACCTCGACAGGCAAAGGGAAAATTGTATTGCTTTTAATGCTTGATGCCTCTTTAGAAGCCGATCAGCTCCTAGTTCATGGGCACTGATGAAGCTTTATTCGCTTCAGCAAGAAGAACTTATCGAAGCAAAAAAATAATCACTTCAATCTATATATGCAGAAGTGTCACTATTGCTTTGATCTGAACCAAAACAAACAGAAAAAACAGCCGAGAAGACAAGAAGTGAATAAAAAGTTGAGCACTGCTAGGTCTGATTGTCACGTAGATCCTCTCAACCGCCTACAGAAAATAACATCATCAGTTAGCTAACATTCCATAGCCTATGAGGAAAAACGTCAAAGAAAGAAAATGAGAGCAGAAATCTACCTTGTTTTTCACGGGTTGGAGCTGCAGCAGCCCGACCAAGTTGGATGGAGCAGTAGCAGCCCGACCAAGTTGGATGGAGCAGCAGCAACCGAAGAAGTGGATAGAGCAGATTTCTCCCCGCCGGTCGTTGTCTACGTTCGGCCGCGTCCTCCCTCCATGTTCAAGAAAAAGCCGTGAGGGGAGGAAGCGCAGGGCGAGGCCACGGGGTGGGAGGAGATGAACGGTGTCGGCTGAATCCCGGTCACCGGCACCGGAGAAGACGGCCAAGAGCGGGCGGCGCTAGGGTTTGAGAAGTTGGAGAGAGGGAGAGGAGAGAGCGCCTACCTGTCCGACCGAGCTCTTTCTCCAGAGGTCCTTCCGCCAGCGACCATGGCTAGCGTAGCACCTCCCGCATCAGACCGCCGCCACCCCTAGGGTTTCATCTTGGGAGCATGGTTGTGTCCCGGAGAGAGGCCGATCCGCCGATGGATAAGAAGGAGAGCAGCGCCGAGGGGACGAAGAGTGGAGTGGCCGGGAGAGCCTTGGTGAGATCGCGGGGAAGAGGAGGGCATGGTGAGCCGCCGCCGGCAAAAAAACGAGGAGTGGGACGAGAGGGGTAGGGTTCAGGATGGAGCGTGGGTTGTGTGCGAGGAAGAGCAACGCGTTCTTTCGCCAGAATGGCGCCTCCCTCGACCAACCATTGATTGACACGTGGTCCAACGGTGAAGACCAACCGACGCCAGCGCCCAGTCGATGCGCGGCAGGTGACTATCGTGGAGCACGCAGAGATAGGCCAATACTACTCGCACTTACTTGTTCTCAATACTAGATGATACCCCGCGCATTGCGGCGGAAATTTAGCAAAACTTTATAGATATTCCAAGTTGAAAAAAGAAAGAAAATGAAAGCGTAGTATATAGTGAAATAGCTGCAACATTAAGTATATATATTTGGTTTATTTTCTTTTGAAGAATTTATGTTTTTGCACAACTTTATGTAGTCCATAGAAAACTAAAGGGAAAATCCAACACCAAAGCTCCGTAACCATATAAAAGAAGTCCATGTGTTGTCTAATCTCAAATTGCACCTCCTTGTCTCTAAAGAGTTGAAGATAATGAAAGAGTAACAGAACCTTGTCATCGATGGTTGAATAAACATATAAGAATATTCTGAATTCGAGATGGTGCATCTAAATTTCAGTACAATATTAACTTATAAATCTCCACTGATCTGAAAATCAGCATACCCAATATATTACCTTCTCGGATTGATGACATCTGAAAGTGAAGCATCGAAATGATAGCCACTGAGACTGGAGGTTTCATGCGTGTGGTCGTGAGGAGAAATAATCCACAGTTGCAGCACTATAGCTAAGTTGAAGAGAAGCTAATAGAAACCAGAAGGAGCACGAGCAGTGTCTTTCTATTAGTCGAACGGATTAAGTATGGTCACAGATGGAAAGCAAAGAAGGAAAATGGAAAGAGGGTGCCTTTTCTATCAATGGGATTGACTGTTTGTTTCCCTTTCGGAGAAGTTGATACCGTGATGTGCTGGGTAAGTGAGGATGCATAAAGACTAGAAAAGAAGTGGGATATTATTAGCAACCAAAGCTTCGGTTACTGCAGGAAATAAAGGGACCACACTTTAATTATGGGATTATTTTGACGTGGATAATTGAATAGTGGGTGATATTTTTTGGCTGCGGTTGCCACTTGGTGAGGTGGACACGTTCCATTTGGAGAGAAAGCAGTGGAGTTGGACTCACGGTCAGGATGAAAGAAGTGTTGAGAATCGGATGGCTGCAATTTGTTGATGATGTGGCTAGGTTGCATGTTAAGATAGACAACTTAAATGATTCTTTAGTGGGGTTTTGCTTTATAAGAGATATAGATAGGCTGGCTAACGGTGAAAGTAAAGCTAATTTTTTTTTGACCTGGTACATCTTATCATGATTATACTTATTTCGGTACAAATTTACATAGTTATTAGACCGCTAAGTTATAGAAATTTTGGGAGAATGAGTTTTTTTAGATTATTCAGTTAAAACGTGTGATACTTTTGAATTTAGATATGAAAAATGGCACGCTCATACATACATGTGGTCCTCTATCCGCATTTTTACTTAGAATTTTTCAAGCACGAGAAATACGAATTTTGGAGACAACATGTTATAGGGTTCATGAGTACCTGTGTCCCACTGCATATTTTTGGCAGGGAATGTATCGTGTAATCCCATTCTACACTTGGTATCACGATACAAGTCCTCAAAATTTTCTAAAAAAAATTTCTACATAAAAATTATGTTTGTACCCAGAAGATGTGTGTTTACAACTACTAAAAATTTCAGAACCAAATTCAAATTACAAAGAGAGCAATGAAAAAGATAAATACAAAATAAATTGTGCCACAAAAATGACGAAAGGTACAATATTTCAATTTGATTTTAATCTTTGTGTATATTTCAATTTGGTTCTGAAAATTACAGTGATTGTAAACACACATTTGTCGACTTTCTAAATTGTTAGAACTTATAAATTTAAATACAAATTAGTTACTCCCTTCGGTTCACAATAATTGCTCAAAAATAAATGTATCTAAGCATGTTTTAGTGCGTGGATGTATCCATTTTTGAGCAATTATTTTGAACAGGAAGAAGTACACAACTCACTTTACCTTTCTAGACAAAAATCTGAGTATATATTCGTCTCCATTATAAATTCGAGAGAAATAGCATATCATTAGGTGGATTTAGACTTAAACAATTGCAAAACTCTCCGAGCCAGCCTTTTCGCCAACATCCGGGACAGGGTGCCGCACATGGTTAGCGACGCAAATGATAGTGAGCTAGCACTGCGCATTTCGTATCATACTTGATCTTTAGGGAGAAAAAAAAGAGAGGTTAACTTATCATATGCGATTCTTTTGCAAAAGGAAAACAAAACAAATCGAGGTGCTGTTTTTTCTTATTCAGTGGTCCGTGGAGGAACTTTGGGAGTTGTGGTGCATGCACGCCAGGCGGCAGCTTGCTAATCGTGTAGCCAGACCCTGCGAGGTGGGCGCACATGTGCAGATCTTGTCTATTCCAATCAGACGCACGAACTCGTCATACAACACCGCCAGCTACGAGCGATCCGTGCAATCGTTTGCAATTTGATATGCCTGAAATCTTGGTAAAAAAGGGGACGGCTGATGAGATGAGATCTGCATTGTTTGGAGGAGAGGCTGCCAGGTTTCAGCACCTGCAATTTGTTCAAGGCAGAGAGCAGGCTTCGTTCCGGGAGACAGCTATCATGAGATCTGCGTTTGGTTTAGTTTATGTGGGCAGCTTAACAGTGAAGCACTGTATGTGATCATTAGCGTTCCAATGTTGTTGATTATCATTTCCTCCATGTGATGCCAGTGATACACACCTGTCGGCTGTCGGCAAGTCAGTGGCCGGTAAAACAAATTACTTGCACTAGCTGAAGCATTTGGGACTTTCGGTGAAAAATAGTTAAACTACATTAAATTCATATTACTGGTCACTGAAATAGATGTATGTAGAACTAAATGTGTCTAGATAATTTATATTGATAAGTAATACGAATCAGATGGGAGCGGTAATAGTAGCATAGTAGTATACAAAGAGCGCCCAAATTTCGGTCACTAAGAACCGGTGAAATATAATTGTAGTAATATCAATGCTGGATTGTTAAATGTTTAATTATCGGTTAGCTGGCAACTAGGGAATGAATGGGCGAATCGGCCCATTAATCAATTAATTGGCCAAATAATCACTTAATCTGCTACTCGGTGACATTCGAGTAGGGATTAACCGACCGTTTTTTAACACTGAGTAATATATACAATTAGCGATTGAATTTCAGTCACCGGGGAACTGGTGGAAAATAGTTATAGTAATATATACAATGAGCGCCTAAATTTCATTCACTCGGAACCGGAGAAAAATAGTTGTAGTAATTTATACACAAAACGCCAATATTTAAATCGACAGCTAGTTTTCAGTTAGGTAATCAAACTTCACTTGCAGTGTAACCCACATTGCAACGAACAAGTAGGATGAATCACAAAACAATCTAATGGTTCGGTGCAGTTGCAACCTATGTTACAAACTTACAACTAAAACTAGCAAGAATAACGAGGTAATGTGATGGTCTGAATATCTTTTTCTCTGTTGCAACCCAATTTGCAATAAGAAATATTCTCAGTTGCAACTCATGTTCCAAATTTTCTGCATGAATCACAATGTAAATTCATGGTCACAGAAGTCGGCCAAAGTATTAGCAAAAACAAAAACAAAAACCTTTCGTTTGCTGTCATGGCTTAGAGCATCCCCACTCGTTTGGACTCCCCACGCCCAAATCCGGCGAAATTTAGCGCCGGATGGATGTAGTTTTTGGCCTGGGGAGGCCCATTTTTCCAGCCGCGAGCCCATGGACGCGCACCCACCGCGTGCATAGCGACGGCGCGATCACCGGGAAGGGCAATCGTCGGAGTTCCCTCGCCGCATTGAGCCGTCGCGAAGTGGACCGGAGAGCCGAAACGACTCGTCGGGAACGGTCGAAGTGGCCTCGATGCGAGAACCGCCGTAATGGAGCACGAACTCCGCGGAAGAGCAACCGGCGCTCTCTTTCGTCGAGAGACCTACATATACGGTTTCCGACGGCCGACGCCATTCATCTGTTCTCTCGTCACCATCCTCCGTCAACCATGAGCGATATCTCTTGGCCATCGGACACCGACGAGCGAGGGAAGCCGCCCGGATGGCGCCATTGGTGGGATCCGAGCTGCATCGTCCGGCGAGCGACGATTCCCCCGCCGGCCGGCGAGGACGAGTGGGACGACGAGGAGGAGGACGAAGAGGCCGTGGAGCGGGCCGAGGAGCGAGGCCGAGGAAGAGGCCGAGGAAGAGGAGGAGGAGCGAGGAGCGAGGAGGAGGAGCGAGGAGGAGGAGGACGAAGAGGTCGATGAGGACGACGACGAGGAGGACTCAACTTCCTCCGACGAGGAGGTGACGAGTCGGAAGCGTCGCCGCGACGACGATGAGGCGGGGCCTTCTAAGAAGAAGAAGAAGTAGTTTAGTTTTAAAGTTTTTATATGTAATTTTTATGTTTATTCGAATTATATTCGAAATATATATATAATCTATCTATGTTGCACCACTTGAGAGTTCAAAGCTTTCGTTCGACGAGGGTATTGCCGTAGATCGGGAAGACGAGGGTTTTGCCGTAGATCGGGAAGACGAGGGTTTTGCCGTAGATCGGAGGCCATTGTCGCCGACAAGTTGGGGCCACGCGCGCTTTCGTTTCGTCCGGAGTCCCCGAGCGCTCCCCGGGGGGCCGGGGATGGCGTGGGATCGCCGGATGGATTTATGCCCAAATCCGGACGAAAACGAGGAATCGGGGGCGCGACGGCCGAATTACGCCGTCCGGATGGAAAAAATGCTCGCTGGGGGTCTCGTCGGGGGGACGAGTGGAGATGCTCTTAGTCACGGAGATGTTTGCTGAAGAGTGGGGGCAGGACGAATAAAGTGCATAGTTTTTCTTGGCGTGGGGGCGGCGAGCAGGAACATGGGCGGTTACACGTCCACACCATCCAGCACAGAATATTTGTTTTTTGGTGCTTCCTGTACTGTACTTTTCAGTGACTCGGCGATGAGTAGTGCAGAAGTGCAGAAAAGAATTGGAAATTGAAGTGTTCAATAAATCTGACGCTGGAGACTTGTGGAGTATCATCATTGTTCGATTTCATTTCCTCCACCTTTTCCTTTTATTTACTCACCTCTTACCTGAAGAAAAATTCATTATGCTTGTTGATTCTTGAGAGATCTCATTTGCTCTTTCCTCATATATCTAACTGATAAGAGTAAATGGTTTGTTGGTCCATGTTCAGTTATCTTGAGAGATTAGCTCTCAGAAGGAACAGTTGCTTTACACCGAGAGCAAGAAGCAAACACATGTATGATGGGACTAGTACTTTTGTGTTGAGCAGAATGAATCAAAGAAGAGCCGCAAGCTGTTCCGTGGAAGACGCACATAATTGGAGTACTGTAATAATTGGAGTGCTGTAATTTTTAAGTATCGATCTTGCGTGTCGTTTGACTGTAGCATCGGATCAGGGTTTTGCTAGCTCGGAAACAAAGATACTCATTCAGAAGGAGTAAACAAGATCTTAATATCGCTCAAAAATTGGCAACTGCATAGCACTTTGTACCATTGCCTCGAATAATTACACAGCCGGAGTGCTCATACGCTACCCAAGAGGCCAAGACCAAGAGGATGTAATCAAAAGCTGGGGACTAGGCGCAGATGGCTGAACCCGGGAAAGAAGCTCATGCTCTGCTTTCACGGCTTCACCATTAGACACGGGCGCCGGCACTTGGAGCACGCCGCGCTGCGGGCTGAGCCCACGCAGATTATGTACGCAGCTTGGCACTCTCGCCGGCTAGCTGGCGACGGGCACCTCCCTGGACTCCCGGTGCCCGCGCCCGGACGCCGTTGCCGACGACGAGAACTGCTTCTGCCTCCGGGCGGCGGACTTGGCCGCCTGCCTGGCGTCGAGGCGCATCTGGTGGTCGCGGCAGTCTTCGCTGCAGAAGGGCGTGTCCCCTCTGTACATGAACACGTCGCTGTCGCGTGCGAGCTGCTTGGTGCAGAGCGCGCAGGCGTCCTGCGCGGGCATGCCGGGCTCGACGAGTGGCTCCGCGTCGAAGAAGAAGGAGCAGGCGAGAGACGCCGCCATGGAGCGTGTGTGTAGTGGAGGTGGAGGTGAGCTTCGAGCAAAGGAGCAAAGGTAAAGTTCGCAGCGAGCTTCTTGTTGGTTGAGGTGCCGGAGGAAGGAAGAGCGAGCTGGGTGAGGAAAGCGAGGTTGGAGGGTGGGCATATATGGTTGCGCGGGGACGGACGGCGGGAGGAGACGAGGGCAGCACACGGGGTCGGGCAATACCGCGCGCCGGGCCGGAGCGGTATAGACCCATGGTGCCATACGGTGGGTGGGTGGGTGGCCAGATTGCAGACGTGGCTCCACCGCGGCGAAAACGACGGCAACCCATGTCCGAGAGACGTGGAGTAGGGCCCCGCTGCCTGACAGAGACGGAGAGAGGCCGCTACAAAAATGTCGCCCTCGTTGTACCCAAAACCTGTGTGCTAGGCCGATAGCGGTAGCAGTCTACTCGTACGTTGCCTCTTCCGTCCCCCAAATCTATACCTAATAATAAAGAGGCTAACGTTTCCGTGGTTTGGTCCATTAATTTACGCCTTCGTCCGACCGCTAGGCGCTTTCGTCCGTTACTTTTCTTGTGTCGTCGCCTTGATTTGTGTTGTAGCTCGTCCGGAAACCGATCTTCCTTTGGCAATGCTTCCGTGCGTCGTCTGGAAACCGGCAGCGTTAAAAACATGATTGCTGTAGTGGACCCGGCCAGGTGTAAAACCAATGATGATCGCTACAGAACATGCACGACCATGCAACAATAGAAAAGCGGAACGAGTTGTTACCGAACTCCACGATTCTTTCCAAATCGAATGGCCTGCTCGGCAATAAATAAAATCTACCATATATAGTCCCTCTCCTCCCTGGATGATTCCTACATAAACCCTGTAAAAAGACGAACGAAATAAACCGCAACACATCGCCCGGAATTCGTTCGCCACCGAATCTTGAAATCGAGATTTCCGTCGGCAAGGGAAGCCTGGATCGACGGTTCGCCCTCTGCAAGCCTCCGACGCACTAAACAGTAGGACAGGCACAGGCGCACAAGCAACAGCACCGCTTAGAGCAACTCGAGTCGCCGCTCGCCGGAGTGGCCGTCTGCCAAACTCTCGATCACGCGTGAGCCGGAGCTTCTATATCATCAAGATCGAGTCGGAGGACCTTGAATTGAGCTGAGCACCGGGAGATGAAGCACTACGAGCTGGCTGGTGCCGTGCGAGGGGCATGAGGTTGGCCGGCGTGGAGACCAGGTGGACTGGCGTGATGAGGCGCTTGGCTAAATCGATGTGGCCATGCTCCAGACCCAGGAACACAACGACGCGTATGCCCTCGCGCGTGGCTGGGCCACGGTGATGGATCGGTCGGGCGATCTTGGGAGACACGCGCGCGGCAATCAATTTTCTTGTGGTTGTGGGTTTCGGCTAGAAGCAAGTCCACATAAGCAAGCAGTTCAATCTCTACGTCAAGCTAGCCAACTTTGCACATCAAACAGGCATGTCGCTCGGCGGCTCCACATCATCCATGTTCAGTTTAGTCTGAAGATGCGTTTGAAGAACTACATTTCTGTACAATTTCAGGTACAGATCAGCTATATGTACATTCCGCTGGACACCACGGTCGTTCTGCAGTTTGGTTAGGTTGCTCTGTGTTCAGGAGGTTTATGTAAGTACATACATAACTGCTGCTTCTCCATAGATAATTTAACGACATGTTCAGTGTTTGGCCGTGCGTCGCGCTACAAAGGACAATAAAAACTGCTCGATCTCAGTCGGAGCCCTTTCTATGACCTTGACAACATTACATCTTCTTGCTTAAATAACAGATACAAATCCGGGCAAAGTCACCAACTCTGATCAATATAATTAGATCAAATATATATTCCTAATTATTAAGGATTTTATTTATTAGTGGGTACATCTGAATAATTTGTGTTGTGTGTTGTACTCGGGGGCGCACTGATAATGGGGCAGAATTTGTCTTTTCCTTTTGGGAAAACACTCGAGATTTTATTCCATGAACATAGGGTTACAATCAGCTAGCAATAGCTATGCTATAACGTCTAAAAATTAATATACTAAACATGTGGTACCACCTCCGAAAATTAATGTACCAAACATGTGGTACCACCCCCAGTTTTACCGAAATTTGCTAGACTATGAGCCACCCTATTTTGGTTGTGCTAACATTTTTTACATCTAAAAGTTTGTCCTAATCCTACATCGAACTTAACCGAATTTGATGGGGCTGCGAAGGCCTAGGCTTCGCTTTCATTGGAGTGTACCATTGTGCATCTTCCTAATGAAGACTTTTCACTATCCCGTCGCAACGCACGGGCACTTTTGCTAGTCGTCCCTAAATAATATGGGTTCAAACATTTTGCGGAAGTATTTTTCTTCGTCCTGCGTTTGAGGGATATCTCTCTCCAGCCGCGTACCCTAAATACGCACCTAAACAAATAAAAGTGCACGAAAATAAAAAATTCATTTAAAGTTGATTATATATTACAAGTTTGAATAAAAATGGCTAGATTTCATCTAAACCCTAGCATACTGGTCGCCTGGCGGTGCATTCAACAGCCCCGCCCTGTCGTCGCCTCCCCTCCGACGCAGCTCCATGCGTAGGGCGGTGAGCAGACGCCGCTGCTCCAGCAGCACCTCATCGCCGCCCTCCCCTGCTACGCATCCCGGAGGGAGAGCTCGACGACGCGGCGAATCTGGGGCACGACCGTCGTCCTGGAGCTTCTTCTCCGACTCGAAGGACTCGACGAGCGCTCATTGCTGATCCGCCGCCTCGTCCGGGCGGCCCGTTGTCGTCAGACCACTCGAAGTCATCGTCGTCATCCTCATCCTCCTCCTCCGCCTCCTCCTCCATTTGCGCCGCCAACGCATCCGCCCGCGCCCCCCAGGCCACCTCCGTTGTCGCCAGCGCCGCCTCCCGCTGCTGACGCTCTTCCGCCGCCT
Organism: Lolium rigidum; assembly: GCF_022539505.1. NCBI lineage: Eukaryota > Viridiplantae > Streptophyta > Magnoliopsida > Poales > Poaceae > Lolium > Lolium rigidum. The sequence goes on along the minus strand of NC_061514.1, from coordinate 61,438,902 downwards.
GCACCTGCTGACGCTCCACCACCTCTCGCCATTCACGGTACTGGAAATCCTGCTCCATGTGCAGGCGCTGCGGCTCTACGCGCCACCGCTCGCCCATCTTCTCCGCCTGGCGCCGCCGCGCCTCTTCCACCATGGTGGCGTCGAACGCCGCTAGGGTGTCCACCAGTGCCGCCTCCTCCCATGTCGCGTTCTCCTCAGCTTCCGGGTCGAAGTCGAACTGCGGTGCTTTGGGTGGTGGAGGTGGTGGTTGTGGTGACCCTGCATACCACTGCATGTTCACTACTAGAAAAAGGGTTACCGCCGACACAACAAAAAGGGCTATCCCCGGCGGTTTGCAAATCGCCGGCGGTAGTATCGCCGGTGGTAAGTAGCTACCGCCGGCCGTTTGCAAACCGCCGGGGGTAACCGAGTTTAGCGCGGGCGGTTTTGATCAAAACGCCGGGGATAACTTTTTTGGCAAATAAAAAAAAGGCACGGACGGCGGCGGCGGTCGGCCACCGCGTCCCACCGGCGCCCCATGGCCGTCTTGGTGCGCGCCAGCTGCTCGAGCACGGCCGCGCCGATGGTGGCCGCCTCGGCGCCCTTGCCCAGCAAGGAATCGAGGATCTCCGCTGCTGCGTCGAGGGAGTCGAGGCTGTCATTGAGGAGGCCGAGGCCGTAGGCCGCGGCGACGGCGAGGCGGAGGGCGCGCGCGACGGGGAGCGACCAGCCGCCGTGGGACTCCTGCAGGGGCGAGCGCCTTGAGGGCGAGGTCGAGGGCCTCCTGGTGGTCGCCCGAGGCCTCCTTGCGCTCGGCGGCCTCGAGGGAGGCGAGGGCTGTCGGCGCCGCGTCGTGAGTAGGTGGCGGCGAGGTGATAGAGGAAGAACTCGCGCGAGAGATCGATGACTGGTAGCTGCCTTCACGCGTGCGCAGAGATCGATGGCTAGCTTCCTTCACGTGGGTGTGCAGAGATGGTGTGCTAGTAGTTTTTGGGCATAGCTAGGTTCTAGGTTGTGTTTCGTTTGGTCAGAGCTGGGCCATTGGATGGTTAGATATAGACGGTTGAGATGAAGTACGATGGGGGTGATCCGTGTGCAGCTAGTGTATGCCATGTGAGCTATCCACGCGCATCAAATACCCCGCGCGGTTTGGGTTTGAACCGCCCATGGTAATTGCTGTTATCCCCGGCGGTTCGGGTTTGAACTGCTGGCGGTAATTTTAGCCCAGCCAGGATCCGCGACCCATTTTACCCCCGGCGACCAAATTTCTGCGCCACCGGCGCTAATGGGATTACCCCTGGCAGTTCTGGGCCAAACCGCCGGCGGTAAATGCTGCTTTGCCCATCTGGGATTACCCCCGGCGAAAAAAATTATAAACCACCGGCGGTAAGCCGTGCGGCTATAAGCCTTTTCCTAGTAGTGGTTGTAGTATGCCAGTCGTTGATATAACATTCACGAAGTACCATTCCGCAAATATTACATCCCTCAGAGTAGTACAACAGAACATAGCAGGGCCATAACTCATTCATTTATTATTACAAGCATAATATACATATCATCTCGGAGCTCCTCTTGGGTCCTAAGAGGGATACTCCTGGGTTCGAGGCGAACCCACCTTAACTTACAATATAAAAGTCTTACTAGGTGATACATTTATTCCAACGAGCAGCTAAGTACTAAGAGTTCGTACTGCTCGGATACTACTACTACTTATCGGTCTAAGCTTGTTCTCCTCCGGAACCCTCCCCGGTTCCGTAGACTATAAGGTAGTCTACACCTTCGACACCTCCAGAGAGGTGCTGGTTCTTCATAGCCGATGATGTCGGCTCCTTCGAGTTGTCGTTGTCCTCCTCCGGATGGTTCGGACAATCTAAGCGAGGATTTAAGAGTGGTATGAGTACGAGCGTACTCAACAAGTTCATTATAGAAAAGAGGTGTTTAATGCACTAGCTACGATATTAGACCAGAAAGTCTAATACCAATGCAAGTTTTGATAAACATTTCTTCAAGAGGTTGCTGACGTGGGCACTACCCTTCGGGTAACCCACATTACCCTATCCTGTATTGACTAATTGGAGGCCCATGAGAACACATAAAGGCAAGATGGGCCACTAGCGCGGCGCACCAGAAGGTTCCTTGACGGGCAAGGCAAGGAAGCGATCTAACAAGGAAAGATCGGATCTAAAATTACTGTAAACCTAGTCGTACTCGGTGAGACCTCTTGAGACCTGGCCTCCTATATAAAGGCCAGGAGAGGGGCTGCCGAGGGACAGAATCGATCTTAGCAATCTTAGCGATAAAAAGCTTAGAGCTAGGTCATCATAGCAATAGCCATCTCGACGAGATCTCAGCCGAACTATTTGATGTCTACGGGTGCTTCTATTTTTGTAGACAGTGTTGGGCCTCCAAGAGCAGAGGTTTGTAGAACAGCAGCAAGTTTCCCTTAAGTGGATCACCCAAGGTTTATCGAACTCAGGGAGGAAGAGGTCAAAGATATCCCTCTCATGCAACCCCGCAACCACAAAGCAAGAAGTCTCTTGTGTCCCCAACACACCTAATAGGTGCACTAGTTCGGCGAAGAGATAGTGAAATACGGGTGGTATGAATAAGTATGAGCAGTAGTAACGGCGCCGGAAAAGTGCTTGTCAGGCGTGTGGTTGATGGTGGTAATATTGCGGACGGTAGAGATACGATAAAACGAGTAAACAAGCGGCGATAGCGATATTTAGGAACAAGGCTAGGGATCATACTTTCACTAGTGGACACTCTCAACTTTGATCACATAACGAGAATAAATAAATAGATGCTAGACTCTACACTCTCTTGTTGGATGATGAACACCACTAAGCGTGGTAGGATTACACGAACCCTCAATGCCGGAGTTAACAAGCTCCACAATATTCGATGTTCATGTTTAAATAACCTTAGAGTGCATGACGAGATCAACATAACCAAACCAAGTACTAACATAGCATGCACACTTGTCACCTTCACACTACGAAAGGAGGAATAGATCACATCAATACTATCATAGCAATAGTTAACTTCATAATCTACAAGAGATCACAATCATAGCCCACACCAAGTACTACACGATGCACACACTCGTCACCATTACACCGTGCGGGAGGAATAAACTACTTTAATAACATCACTAGAGTAGCACACGGATAAATTGTGATACAAAACACATTGCAATCATAAAGGGATATAAATAAGCACTTCACTATGCCATTCATAACGGTGAATAAGTATTACGTGAAATATAGCCTAAGAGACCCACACGGTGCACACACTGTCACCTTTACACACGTGGGACAAGGAGTCTCCGGAGATCACATAAGTAAAACCCACTTGACTAGCACAATGACATCTAGATTACAAGCATCATCATATGAATCTCAATCATGTAAGGCAGCTCATGAGATTATTGTATTGAAGTACATAGGAGAGAGATGAACCACATAGCTACCGGTACAGCCCCAGAGCCTCGATGGAGAACTACTCCCTCCTCATGGGAGACGGCAGCGTTGATGAAGATGGCGGTGGTGTCGATGGAGGAGCCTTCCGGGGGCACTTCCCCGTCCCGGCGGCGTGCCGGAACGGAGACTCCTGTCCCCCGGATCTTGGCTTCGCGATGGCGGCGGCTACGGAAGGTTTCTCGTGCCGTGGCTTTTTCGTATCGAGGTTTTAGGTCGGGGACCTTTTTATAGGCGAAGAGGCGGAGTCGGAGAGGCGACGAGGCGGTGACACACTAGGGGCGCCCCCTAGGCGCGCCGCCCTGTCATCTAGGGGCCCAGTGGCCCCCTCCGGCGACTCTCGGGTGTTCGGAAGCTTCGTGGAAAAATAGGATCGTTGGGCCTTGATTTCGTCCGATTCCGAGAATATTTCCTTACTAGGATTTCCGGAACCAAAAACAGCGAAAACGAAGCTGGCCCTTCGGCATCTCGTCAATAGGTTAGTTCCGAAAAACGCATAATAATGACATAAAGTATGCATAAAACATGTAGATATCATCAATAATGTGGCATGGAACATAAGAAATTATCGATACGTCGGAGACGTATCAGCATCCCAAGCTTAGT
>NC_061514.1:61036682-61101788 GCF_022539505.1 Lolium rigidum | reverse complement strand
GGGCGTTGATTTCGTCCGATTCCGAGAATATTTCCTTACTAGGATTTCTGAAACCAAAAACAGCGAAAACGACAAGCGGCCCTTCGGCATCTCGTCAATAGGTTAGTTCCGGAAAACGCATAATAATGACATATAATGTGTATAAAACATGTAGATATCATCAATAATGTGGCATGGAACATAAGAAATTATCGATACGTCGGAGACGTATCAAGACTATTTCTTAATTTAACCGGCCGTATTCACACGACCTCATCCTCATCCACCACGCGTGCAACATCGGCCAACATGTTTGCGCGCTGCCTGTGGGCGCGCGTCGACATCACCGAGTCGTTAGTCTCGGACCGCAAGCCTCTTCCCCCCAAGCTCGTCCCGACGAGTGGATGGTTCCTCCACGTACGGGGCGCCGCGTCGGTCGCCTGCTGATTCTGCCGCCGTAGAGCGTGCGCCATCTTATGCGGGACTGACGGCCTGGAGCCCCACACCACCAATCCGCCATCCCGTCCTGGCGCCGCAGCGCCAAGCTGTGAGACGGAGGTCCTGGACGCAGTCCCAGCCGACCACGCCGGCGGCTGACAAGATCCCGTGAAGCCAAGCCATCGGACGGAGCGCTCCAATCGTTGAGCTGATGCAGACTGGTTCAATTTTAGATTTCGAGCGGGAGAGGGGGTGCCCCAGCGCGGCGAGACGACGGCAAGGCACGGCGGCGCCATGTGCGCCCACACGATGTGGGTGAGGTACCTGGCCTGGCCCACGGAGTTGACGAGCAGCATAGTGGTCATCCCCTTAAGCGCACCGAAGGCGACGATGTACTTGGCCCAATCCATGCCGACGGCGGTGAATGCCACGGAGAAGGGCGCGTCAGCGTCGATGTCCAGGTACGGCTGCATGAGCACGAAGATGCCGGCGCCGATGACCGCGCCGACGCCGAACCAAGCCAGGTCCCACCGGTTGAGCTTGCGGCGCATCTCGGCGCCGCTGCGGCCGCGCAGGTCGTGCACCTCCACGTCGGCGTGGGACCGCGCCGTGAGCCGGTCCTTGAGCCTCGGCCCGGTCTCCAGCAGCGCGCGCCCGTACGCGCCCCAGCTCACGAAGGACGGCTCCGGGAACACGTCGCCGCCACAGCACCCGGGCCGGCGCAAGCCGACGTCCATAGCGGCAATGCGTCTAGCTAGGTTGTTGGTTGCGGGGTATCTTGACCGGGACGCCCCGCCGTCGGGAACACGCCTGGAGAGGCCGTCGGGATCGTGCCGGGAAGGGACCGGTTGGAGGCCATCCCTGGAGCTTTTTCTGAACAGAGCAGACCATCGGGGAGAAGACAGTAGCTAAACGATAAGGTGGGGCCCTCCATCGCTTTCTCTCCGCGTGAGCGCGTGGCTGGATGCAGATTTGACGCCGTTTCATTGCCGTATGTGAAGTCGCAATCTTGGAACAAATCCAACGGTAGGGAGTGGGTGCACACGTATCCCCCTGATCACCAAATCCACTCTCTACCAACAAGATCGAGAAAATGAAGGGTGCCTTAACATCTTGGATTCGAGGCAACTGATGCTAGCCACCCTAGTTGAAGATAGCCCGAATGACCACCATCAACAGAGAGTCCATATGTTCTCTCTACTCTGTAGGAAGAACGAAAGACCACATATGGATCCAATACAAAGCCCTGTAGATACTAGAACCCTTGTCTTATTAAAAACCACATTGTTTCAACAATTCCATATTGCCCAAACCAATGTGCACAAACTCCCACTTGAATTCTCGCTATAACAGAAGGTTCAATCCCATTGAGGCATTTTCCAAACATATTAGTAGGCGGTGAAATATTAAATGTGAAATGAACAACTATCCACACACATGTAGCAAGTGGACATGATGTGGGCATTACCTTTTGGTATCCGACATTAGTCCACCTCCCTTGACCCAACTAGGGGCCCATGAAGATTGCCCCAGACTAAGGTTGGCCCGTACGTTGGTTGCAACGAAGGAGACCTACCAGAAGATGAATTCTTGATGAACAAGGAAAGAAGGCGTCGATAAAGGAAAGATTAGATTAGATCTCAATGTAACCTAGTCGAGTTCGGAGATAGGACTCTCGGAACCTGGCCTACTATATCAAGGCTAGGAGAGGGCATGCCGAACAATAGAACAACAATACACAGAACCACCGCGACTTACAGCACAAACCCTAGAATCCTTGCCTCCTGGCGAGTCGACCATAGTAGTCTATCGGCTACCCTATTGTAACCCGTTTACTCGATAAATCAAGATCAGACAAGTGGGAAGTAAGGGTTTTACTCATCGAGGGTCCCGAACCTGGGTAAATGTCTCTCTCCGTTTGTTTGGTATCCGATGTCTCGTGCTAGCCTGCAGGATTCCGTCAACCTTAAGCCCCTCATGGTGGGCATTGCCGAGGAGCTCCCTCGTCAGGACGTGAAATAAAAAGATGATTAATAGATTCTTGAGCATCGCAGAAGGCACATTTCGTACATCCATGCTAATTTCTTTTTGCTAAATTTTCTTTGGTCGGAATAAATTTTTATATAGGAACCACGTAAAAATCTTAATCTTAAGTGACACCTTTAGTTTCCAAAGGTATTTTCGCAAAAATCACATATGTCCACTCATGAAATTATCATACATGGAATTGACCGTAAACATCCCAAAGATGGTCAGATGCCATGAGTATGGTTCGTCAACCAACTAAATCTCCATTAGTCTTTCTACTAAATGATAGTATTTGGGAAGTATCACCCGTTAAAAATGTTCCGCAGATATAGGCGTTAATCGTTTAACTGCGTTACCAAATCTCGGTATCATCTGCTATGATTTTTTTTTTTCTCCTCGTATGATCTATATGAGCTTCCGATGATGACAAGTGGTATTAGAGTGAGGTTTGGAGGCTGCGAGATGGGATAAAGAGGAGTCGATAAAATTGATCGGTCGATATGCAAGATTGACGGTGGTAGCATCATCGTATTGAGAGCCAAGATCAATATTGGGATTGAAGCAAGGAAACTGCAATTTCACGACGAAGTGGTACATCACCAAGAAACCCTAAACAAAAAAGTAAATCTAGCCGCATACAACAAGACACTAGTACTATAAAAAAAAGCAATAAGAGACTATTCTTCAACGAATTTCGGCATGTTATATTCAGCGATCCATCTCGTGCTCAAACACGACATAACATAGGATAAACCTGCGTGAGGTTTAGTTGTGGAGATAAATTGTACGAATTAAAATCATCACGGATTTGTACCTATTTGAGTGTGTCCGTCATAACAGGCACCGCACATAAATGATGGTATAGTCATATGTAAATCATCAAGTGCATTATTTGGAATTTCTATAGAAAATGTCATGTCCTAGAATTGTAGTTTCGTGTAAAAAATGTTAATGGATAAACTCCACACAACGGTTGTGGTTTTGTGATGTTTACTCTGAACACATTTGTTTTCTTTTTTTCCTTGAGAGATAGATGTTTGTATTTATTATCCGCTTTGTTATTTATCTATTGGCTTCTTAACTATTTTAGGTCACCTTCGAGAACTGTCAGATCATACTTCAGTGCTCATGCAAGTGGAAACGATGAGATAAACCTTGATTAGAAACTAGTGCTGGTTATAAGAAATATCATTTTCTAGGTCCATCAAGATAAATTTGCTGTCTTTATTATTGACTAATTGAATTGTACTTTTATCTCCTGTTAGCACAATTGGGACAAATTTGTGCTAGAATATACTATCACATTTTACCCTCTAGTTGCTACTACCTCCATCCTAAAGCTTAAGCCTTTTTTTTTTTTTTGAAAAGTGAAACCAAGTAAAATTTGACCAAACTTTTAGAGAATATATTAAAAATATAATAATTTGTAGATACCATACATAAATATATTTCATTATCTATCTAATAATATCGATTTTGTATTTTGCATGTTAATAATTTTTGGTAAAAACTTAGTCAAACTTGACATAGTTTGACTTTCTAAAAATAATATAAGCCTTAAACTTTGGGATGATGTAGTATATTGATTAATTTTTTTACCCCATTTAACATTTTGTCTTTGATTTTGACTGACTACACCCACATGGATGCCAAGTAGAAGCGAAAAAATACCTAAGCTATCTAGGTTGCCACGACTCCGACCCGTGCTAGATCTAACCCGTACCATTTTGTATTAGCCTAATATTTGTTTATTTTCTTTGCTTTCTGCCTCACTTAGATAGGTATTTGGTCAGGAGCTAGGAGGGCGGTAAAACAACAAAGAGCGAGGTGGTGAGAGCAAAGACATGGATTCAGTGGAAAGGAAGGCTTTCATAGCGGCGTAAGGTGGAACTTCCATTCAGTTCCAAGTGCTACATGTGTGGGGGTTTCAGGCAACTTAGAAACACCACAGATTTTTACACCCCATTTAGCATCCAGTCATGAGGCAAAGTGCGGTGAAGAGTTAACTGAATAAATCGTGACAATATAACTTTTTGGACCTTGCTGCCTAGCGACACCGCATATACATCGACTCGTGTGGCGGCAGCTGATCCCTCTCCAGTATGTATGGATGAGGTGACATATGTGCTAACATCTGGTAGAAACTAGGGTTCTACCGAGGCGAGGGCGTAGATTGTAGGGGTGGAAGTGCGGAGAGCGAGAGGGAGGAAGGCGGCGCCGGCGGCAGGGCGCCGTGGCTGGCTCGCGGCGGCGGCGGCTAGGGCTTGGGCGGCGCGAGCAAGAGAAGGCCGACTCCTCTGGGAGTCGGCAATAATGATATCTGATTATTGCTTGATTGATTTAGTCTATTACAACTCGTATATATAAGAGAACTAGCGAAACCCTAATCTGCTAACTGGGCTAAGCCCCTAACTAAGCTTGGCCGGTTGGGCCAATGGGCCCCCTCCGGCGGTAGACCAGGCCGGTCATAACATCTCTCCCCGCCTGCGCAAACAGCTCGTCCTCGAGCTGGTAGTCTGGATAATGCTGCTGGAACTCCTCGCGAGGCTCCCAAGTCGCCTCCTCCTCGGAAAGGCCCTCCCACTGCACCAACAAGTGCCACACATCACGACGGAGTTGAGCGCGGAGCACCTTGGCCGGACTGGGCAGCAGACGACCCTCAGCCGTCGGCGGTAGTGGTGGAGTGGCCATCGGCGGGGCACCGTGGTAGGGCTTCAGCAGGCCCACGTGGAACACGTCGTGAATGCGAGCCCCCTCTGGCAATTGAAGCCTGTAGGCCATGGTCCCAATCCTCTCGACGATGGTGAAGGGCCCCGCATAGCACGGACCAAGTTTACGCTTGGCACGCGGGTCGAGGGACTGATGAGAGCGGTGCAACAGGCGAAGCCACACCCAGTCACCCACCGCATACTCAACCTCCCGATGTCGCCCGTCATAGTAGTGCTTGGCGACCTGTTGAGCTTGGACAAGACGCTGCCGCACCTCGGCCAGCATCTCGTCGCGAGCGCGGATGAGCTCGCCAGCTGCCTCCGTCCGCGCTGTCGCTGGATCCACCGGTAGGATAGGCGGTGGGGGTCGACCGTAGACCACCTCGAACGGCGTGGCACGCAGGGCAGAGTGGTAGGAGGTGTTGTAGCAGTACTCTGCCCATGCAAGCCAATCCACCCAAGCGCGAGGACGATCACCCGTAACACAGCGCAAATACATGGCGATCACCTTATTGACCACCTCGGACTGGCCGTCCGTCTGAGGATGGAATGCCGTGCTGAACCGGAGTTGGACCCCAGCCATGCGGAAGAGGTCCCGCCATACATGCCCTGTGAACACCGGATCTCGATCACAGACAATGGACGAGGGAAACCCGTGTAGGCGGACGATACCGTCGAAGAAGGCGCGGGCCACAGACGCCGCCGTGTAGGGATGGCCAAGCGCGATGAAATGGGCGTATTTGGAGAAGCGGTCAACCACCGTAAGGATGACAGACTTGCCGCCCACCCTCGGAAGGCCCTCGATGAAGTCCATGGAGATGTCGGCCCACACCTGTGAAGGAACGTCAAGCGGCTGCAAGACACCGGCTGGACGCAAAGTCTCCGTCTTGTTGCGCTGGCACGTCTCACACGAACGCACCCAATCCTGGACCAGGGCCTTATCGCCAGGGATGTAGAAGTCCGCACGAAGGCGATGGAGGGTCTTCTGGACACCCTCATGACCGGCGGAGTGCGCCAAGAGCAGCACCTGATGGCGGAGGTCATCATGGTCGGGGACGAACACGCGGCGCCCGTGGAGGAGAAGGCCGTCGGTGACGCGCCAAGGGTCGTCCAACTCGCCCGCGGCGAGCTGCTGCCGCGATGAGCCGGGCATCCGGCGCGGACACCGTCGCCCGGCGGATGCGGTCGAAGAGGGCGAAGGAGGGACCCGAGCGGATGCGGAGCAGGTGTCCGGCCGAGTCACCCTCAATGGCGTCGGGCTCGACGTCGCGGCGGGACAGGGCGTCGGCCACGCGTGTTGAGGCGGCCCGGACGATACTCCACCGTGAAGTCGAAGCCAAACAGCTTGCTGATCCACGCGGTGCCGGGGCACCGTCGACGGCCCGCTGGTCCAAGAGGAACTTAAGGCTGTAGTGGTCCGTACGAACGCGGAACGAGCGCCCCCATAGGTAAGGACGCCGGTGGCGGACGGCTCGGACCAAGCCAATGAGTTCCTGCTCATACGCCGCCAGCTTGAGGTGGCGTGCAGCAAACGGCCGGCTGAAGTAGGCGAGCGGCCCGTCACCCTGGTGAAGGACGGCACCGAATCCCGCCCCGGAAGCGTCACAGTCGACGATGAATGGCTTGTCGAAGTCCGGCATCTGGAGAACGGGGCCCGTCGTGAGGGCCCCCTTAAGGGCCTCAAAGGCAGCGGTAGCCTCGTCGTCCCAAGCGAAGGCCTCATGTCGCAGCAGGCGCGTGAGCGGCGAGGCGATGAGGCCGAAGTCCCGGATGAACTTCCGGTAGTAGCCGGCGAGCCCCAGGAATCCGCGGAGGGCGCGTGGTGAACGCGGCGTCGGCCAGGCGGCGACTGCTGCCACCTTGTCCGCATCCATGGCCACCCCGTCGGCGGAGATGACGTGACCAAGATAGGCCACCGAGGTCGTCGCAAACGAGCACTTCGAGCGCTTGAGGTGAAGTCGATGCGCTCGAAGCTCGTTGAAGACGATGGCGACATGCTGCAGGTGCTCCGCCCATGATGCGCTGTAGATCAAGATATCATCGAAAAAAACCAGCACAAAACGACGTAAGTATGGGCGAAGGACATCATTCATCAGGGCCTGGAAGGTCGCAGGCGCGTTGGTGAGGCCGAAGGGCATCACCACGAACTCGAAGTGGCCATGGTGTGTCCGGAACGCCGTCTTGGCGATGTCCTCCGGGTGCATGCGCACCTGATGATAGCCTGAGCGGAGGTCGAGCTTGGTGAAGAACCTCGCGCCGTGGAGCTCGTCAAACAGCTCGTCAACCACCGGGATCGGGAACTTGTCCTTGAGCGTGAGGGCGTTGAGGGCGCGGTAGTCGATGCGGAAGCGCCACGTGCCATCCGACTTGCGCACCAAGAGCACCGGCGCGGAGAACGGGGACGTGGAGATCCCGATGATGCCCGCCGCCAACATGAGTGCGCAGCGACGCTCCAGCTCGTCCTTCTGCAGCTGGGGGTAGCGGTACGGGCGCACAGCCACTGGCGCCGACCCGGGGAGCAAGTGGATGCGATGGTCACATGCTCGTGGGGGCGGCAGGCCCTGCGGCTCCTCGAAGATGTCGCCATGCTGCTGTAGGAGGTGCGTCAGGAGGGGGTGGTCGGCGTCGTCGGCCCCCGAGACTAGCTGGAGCTGCGGTGCGGGCGATGTGCCCCCGAGGCCCTCCCGGCGGATGTGGCGTCCCCGGCGCCGAAGGTCATCGTCGTGGCGTCGAAATCCCGAGAGGATGGGGCCGAGTGTCCGCAGAAAGTCGACGCCAAGGATGAAGTCGAAGCAGCCCAAGTCGATGCCGGCGCACGTGATGACGAAGTGCTCGTCGCCGATGGTAAGGGGGACGTGCTGCACCACCCCATGGCAGTGGAGGCGGTCACCGTTGGCCACGGTCACGCGGAGGGAATCCCCGCCCGTCGGCCGTAGCGCGAGGCGGCGCATAGTGGCGGCGGGGAGGAAATTATGCGTAGACCCCGTGTCCGGTAGCGCCACCGGGGGCTCGCCCCGGATGGTGACCGGGAGCAACATCGTCCGCTCGTGGCGGATGCCGGCAAGCGCGTGGAGGGACACGACGAAGGCCGTTGCAGCTGCGTCGGTCGGCCCGACCATCTCGGATGCCGCGGCCACCGGCCCGCCATCGGGTCGCCCTCCTCGACATCGACAGTCTCCAGGTAGAAGAGGCGAGGGCACACGTGTCCGGGCGTGTATGGGTCGTCGCAGTTGAAGCAGAGTCCCAGGCGGCGGCGTTCGAGCTGCTCCGCCGGGGTGAGGCGGCGGAACGTGCGTGTAGCTGCGGGGGCAGGGCCAGCCGGTCCAGGTGGGGCGGGGCGGGTGGCGGCTGCGGCCGGCGGAGGAGGACGGGCGGCGCGGGCGCCGCGGGTCAGGGACGTCTGCTGAACCGCCTGGGCGCGACGCTCATAAGCGCGCGCGTAGTGCATCGCCGTCTGGAGGTCCCGCGGGGCCTGTAGCTCGACGTCCACGCGGATATGGTCCGGGAGGCCACCAATGAAGAGCTCGGCACGCTGTTGGCCCGTCACGCCGGGCGCATGGCGGGCGAGGGCTTGGAAGCGGTCGGCGAAGTCCTGCACCGTGGTGGTGAACGCCAAACGTCCAAGTTCCGCCGAGCGGCTGCCGCGGACTCGGGGGCCGAGGCGGAGAAGGCGAGCTCACGGAACCGGTCCCATGGAGGCATGCCACCCTCGTCCTGCTCCGAGGGAGTAGTACCACGTCCGGGCGGCGCCGCGGAGGTGGTACGAGGCGAGCCACGTCCGGTCCGAAGCCGGGTACGCTGTCCCCGGAAGAACTGCTCGCACTGGTTGAGCCAGTTGAGGGGGTCCTCGACGCCGTCGTATGTGGCGAATTCCAGCTTGGCGTAGCGTGGGGAGCGAAGCCGGTGGCGCCCTGGGCGGGGTACTCCGCGCGACCAGCGGACGGCTCGGCGAAGCGGGCGGGCGGCGGGTCCGGGAAAGACGGCCGCGGAGGGTCCCCGGCGGTGGTGTAGACGGGGGCTGGCGCCGGTGCGGCCGAGTGGATCGGCGGGGGCTCCGTCGCGGTCACCCACGCAGGGAGTCGGGAGGGCGAGGGCGGAAACTGGACCCGCTGGATGGGCACCCCCTGGGTCAGCGTGGCGGGGCCCGGGCTGGGGGCCGGCGGCCAGGACGCCCATGGTGGCGGCGGTGAGGCCGGGGGCGGAGTGGGCGCGCCTTGGCCGGGTAGGGCTGTCGGCGCGGCCGGGTATGCACCGAGGGGTGGCGACAGGACCGGCGTAGTCATCCCTCGCGTGCCGATGAGGTACGAGGCGGATGCCCCGGACGGCGGTGGCGAGGTCGCGGATGGCCGTCGACAGCTCCTGCGGCGAGAGGAGGGGGGCGGCGCCGGCTACATCTGCCAGGGGCGCTGCGGCGCCCGTGGAGGGCGGCGGCAGCTGCGCGGCGGAGGAGGCCGGCGGCGTCTCGGAGGCGGCGGCGGTGGTGGCGGTGATCTGGCCCGAAGACATGATCGTAGATGTCTCCGATACCAAATTGGTAGAAACTAGGGTTCTACCGAGGCGAGGGCGTAGATTGTAGGGGTGGAAGTGCGGAGAGCGAGAGGGAGGAAGGCGGCGCCGGCGGCAGGCGCCGTGGCTGGCTCGCGGCGGCGGCGGCTAGGGCTTGGGCGGCGCGAGCAAGAGAAGGCCGACTCCTGCGGGAGTCGGCAATAATGATATCTCGATTATTGCTTGATTGATTTAGTCTATTACAACTCGTATATATAAGAGAACTAGCGAAACCCTAATCTGCTAACTGGGCTAAGCCCCTAACTAAGCTTGGCCGGTTGGGCCAATGGGCCCCCTCCGGCGGTAGACCAGGCCGGTCATAACAACATCATTTCGATTCCCTCAATGTTTAAATTATAAAAAACATCTCTCGAACTGCTAATTTGATTGAAAATCCATTTTCACTGTAACTTAGTTACAACAAGTTCTTCAAAACTAGATGTCATGTTGGCATGTTTTAAGAATTTTTTTTATCAATAACTTGTCAGATTATTCACTACTTCATTGGCAGATTTTAGTAACTTGGTCGATAGGTTCACATACATTATTCTGCACTAATTTAATGTAGCATTATACTAATTTGTTTGGAATGATATCATATCTTAGATCTTTGAAATATTTGAACACACACTCTAGCTGTGCATATCATTGTTATGTCTGAGAACGTGAAAAAATATATATCCATTGACCTTGTACAATTATCATGGTAACTATTTGATGCTAATCTGGCAACTAGGGTGACGAAGGTCAACACCTGCTCTGTAGTTATGCATATCAATGCAATGTATTGATGTAAATAATTATATTGTAACCATGCACAATTATCATGGTAAATTTTTTGGTACTAATTAATATGGCAAATTGTGTGACAAAAAAAACTTTATCAAAACATAGAAACACACTGACCTAGTTATGGAGTCCTCGCCGAGACAATTTAGTGGCGTAAACGGAACGCTAAATTAAATAATGGTTTAGGATTCAAGTCATTTTAAGTATTCAGATTTAGCGGTTAATGCAATGATGTCACATATGAGGTGACAAATTCCTATATGCATGCAGACGTTCTCTCCTACAGGAAAAACAAATGCAAAACTGTCGTGGCATCGAGAGAGGGGTGATGCCCCACCCTCTATTTAGCTTTATTCCTTCTATACTGGGGGTAAATCAGTCATAAATGGAGTATTATTATTTTGATTATAATCATATTTTCTAGACAAATATAAACAAATTCTCCTACGGTTACATTACATAGCAACATTTTTTAACCATAGTTAGACTCTATATGAATTAAGAAGAAGTATTTGCCGTAAACCTCCCATCGTGAGGGCATTGATTTATATACTCAAGGGGTACAATGTGTTACAAGCGTACAAGGCAAGAAAGAAACAGATTGGCACGATCCTTTCCTAAAACTCAGGATCTCCTCAATCCCTACAAATCAGCTCTAACTGATTCGGTCTAATACACCCCCCTCAATCTAAACCATCGTGTACAAGGCTAAGATTGGATCGAAAACGGCGAAGAAGCTGATGAGTAGCAGGTTTGGTGAAAACATCGGTGAGCTGATCACCGGATGCAATAAAACGAACATCGAGGGCGCCTAGAGCAACTTTCTCACACACAAAATGAAAATCAACTTTAATGTGTTTGGTGCGAGCATGAAAGACTGGGTTGGCGGATAAATATGTAGCGCCCAAATTATCGCACCATAAGATAGGTGGCGTAGGATGATGAACTCCCAGCTCTTTCAACACAGACTGGATCCAAACTGCTTCGGCTGTGCCATTTGCAAGAGCCTTATACTCGGCCTCGGTACTAGAACGAGAAACGGTGGGCTGCTTGCGAGAACTCCATGAAACAAGATTAGGTCCAAGGAAAATGGCGAAACCGCCGGTGGAGCGACGATCATCGGGACAACCCGCCCAGTCAGCATCAGTATACACATTCAGAACAGTGGAGGGAGCCTTCCGTATCATCAACCCAGCAGAAACAGTGCCCTTGACATACCTAAGGATCCGTTTAACAGCCTCATAATGCAGACTAGTAGGATTAGCCAAAAACTGACAAACCTTGTTGACAACAAAAGAAAGATCAGAACGGGTCAACGTCAAGTATTGGAGACCCCCCACTAAGCTCTGATATTTGAAGGCATCATCGTGAGAAAGCATGTCACCAAGATCGCGAGATAGTAACAGATCCAATGCATATTTATGTTGTGTCAAAATAATCCCTTCCGAAGTATAAGCAGCCTCAATGCCAAGAAAATAATCAAGACGACCAAGATCCTTGATGGGAAAAGACTGGGCCAAAGTCTGAACAAGACGCTCAATAGTAGCCGCAGAGGAGCCAGCAAGCACAATATCATCAACATAAACAAGCATGTAGACCGTGACACCAGCATGATGAAAAATGAATAACGAGGTGTCGGCTTTGCTGGAGATAAAACCAAGTTCATGTAACTTGTCACTAAGGCGAGCATAACAGGCTCGAGGAGATTGCTTCAAACCGTATAGAGCACGCTGAAGCTTGCAAACATGATGAGGGTACCAAGAACTTTCAAAACCAGGAGGCTGCTGCATATACACATCCTCTTCAAGAAACCCATGAAGAAAAGCATTACTGACGTCGACCTGGCAAAGACACCAGCCACGAGATATGGCAAGAGACAGAACCAAGCGCACCGTGACAGGCTTAACAACAGGACTGAAAGTATCATGATATTCAATGCCATGTTGTTGAGTAAAACCGTGTGCAACTAACCGAGCTTTGTGCTTGTCAACGGAGCCATTGGGATGAAACTTCGTCTTGAAAATCCATTTGCTGCCGACGATATTTACGCCAGAAGGACGGGGAACCAGGCGCCATGTCTGGTTGTGCTGTAATGCATCAAATTCAGACTCCATGGCGGCACGCCAGGCTGGCTCGCAAAACACCGTGCGATGAGATGCTAGAACGGCAAGAAGGGCACGGCGCCGATACGGATTGTATCGGACGGTTCCGTCAGTATACTGCTTGGGGCGAACAACATTGTCGCGTCGGCGAGTAACCATTGGGTGCATGTCAGATGAAGACGTAGCAGGCGGTGTCGTAGCCTCTGGCGAGACCGTGTCCGTGGCAGAAGCTGGCTCCAGCGAGCGACCAGGCGAAGGCAACCCAGATGCTGAGGAAGCCAGGGCAGGCGAGGTGGTCTCCTGGACCGTCCCAGGAGAGGCAGGTGGAGACGGGCCAGTGGAGGACGCCTGGGATGCATCGTGCTTAGGGGGCATCGAGTGACCGGAAGGAGCAGGCCCGAGCGAGCGATCCATGACATGCAGGTTGCCCATGAACGTCAAGTGATGGAGATGGTGCCTGCACAGAAACAACAGGAGAAAAACCAAGCGGATCAAGCGGTAACATAGACATGTCATATCTGCGCAAATCAGTACCCTGAATAGCTGGTTCTTGTGCAGGAAATGAAACGGGATGTAGCTTAGAGACATCAAGGACAACCCCGGGTGTGGCAAACGGGAACACCTGCTCATCAAAAATGACATCACGAGAAATATAAATCCGACCAGTGGAGCGATCAAGGCACTTGTAACCTTTATGCATAGGGCTATATCCAAGAAAGACGCACATCTTGGAGCGAAACTCTAGCTTGCGCGAATTATACTTGCGCAAACTGGGCCAACACGCACAACCAAAAGTGCGGAGAAAGGAGTAGTCGGGAGACTGATTTAGGAGTCTAGTAATTGGGGCAGAATTTTGTAGGACTGGCGAGGGCATCCTATTAATGAGATAACAGACGGTGAGAAAAGCCTCATCCCAAAAACGCAATGGGAGGGAGGAGGGGGCGAGAAGAGCTAATCCAGTCTCAACGAGATGACGATGTTTGCGCTCAACGATGCCATTTTGCTGGGACGTGTGTGGACAAGAAACACGATGGAGGATGCCGGTGCGTCGAAAATAAGCGTTGAGGCGATGATACTCACCACCCCAGTCGGATTGTACTGCACGGATTTTGGTGTTAAGAAAACGCTCAACATGGGTCTGAAAAGTGTAGAAAATATGCTCAACATCCGACTTGTGTTTGATCAAATAAATCCAGGTGTGGCGACTATAATCATCAACAAAACTAACATAATACTTAAAACCTCCAGAAGAAGGCAATGCAGACCCCAGACATCAGTGTGAACAAGCTCGAGAGGTGCAGTAGAAATACGATAAGAATGAGTATAAGGTAATTGGTGACTCTTAGCACGCTGACAAGCATCACACACAGAAGAATCAGAAGTGGGGGAACACAAAAGATTATTGGTTTTGATAATAGTTTGAACTACATTATTCCAAGGATGACCAATTCGTTGATGCCATTGCCTAGATGAAAGCTTGATACTAGAAGACGCATGACGAGTGGAAGATGTCGCCCGACTGAAAGGAATTGGGTAGAGACCACCGCGGCTTCTGCCTTGTAGAAGAATTTTCTTCGTGGTCTTGTCCTTAACACAGAAAAAATGACGATGAAATTCGACAAAGACGTCATTATCACAAACAATCCTATAAACCGAAAGCAGATTTTTGCTAATATTAGGAACATGCAAGATATCTCTAAGGGCTAGGGAACGCTTAGGACCAGCTAAACGAGAGTGACCGATGTGCGAGATAGACAAACCTGCACCGTTGGCGACTTGAACTTGGTCCCCGCCGTGGTAGCGTTCGTGGAACGCCGAGGCGCTCCATGTCGTTGGTGAGATGATCGGTGGCCCCGGTATCCATATACCAATGAGGTGGAGGATGATCATCGTGGCTGTGGTTGGACGTGACGGAGTTGCCGGAGCGATGGTCCCCGGCTTGATACACTTGGTTGAAGCGGTTGCGACACGTCAAAGCCCCGTGCCCCCATATATCACATATCTGGCATTGAGAGCGAAAGCGACGGCCACCCCCGCCGCCGTTTCCACCACCTCTATTGTTGCGGTAGCCGCCTTGACCACCACCGTTGTTGTGGCCGCCTTGACCACCATCGTTGCGGCCACCGCCGCATCCGCCTTGCTGGCCACCTTGGCCTTGGAAGCCGCCACCTCCTGGATGGCCATTGTAGCCACCGCCTTGATGGCCGTTACCTTGACGACCACTAGAACGACCGGAGTTGTCGTAGGGTTGCCCGCCGCCACGTCCGTAGTCACCGCGGCGTCCAGCCACGTTTGCCGAAGAGGAGTACTCCACGGCCGCCTGGGAATTCTGCTCCTGCATGGCTTCGTAGGAGAGCAGCATGGCGTAGAAGTCCGAGAGGTTGAGGACGGCGTCGGGGTTGGCGTTGGCGAACACCGTGAGAGATGGCTGTAGAGGTGCGAAGGGCGTGCCAAGCCCCGGGATGATGTAGTCAATCGGTTCATCGTCTGGCAGAGGTGTGCCGACGGTTGCCATATAGCATCAGCAAAGCCCTTCATCTTGTGAAAATATTCTGCTGCTCCCAGGTCGTTCTTCTTCGTCGACGCTAGCTTGCGTCGGATTTGGCGAATACTCGCCCATCCTTGGGCGGAGAACATGGAGTTGAGGCACTTCCACACATCGGCCGAGGTGGTCCGGCCGATCATCTGGGCGAGAACTTCCTCCGTCATAGAACCCAGCAGCGCACTAAGGACGCGCTGGTCAGTATGCCACCATGTGGTGTAGGCGGGATTCGGCGCCATGACTGCATTGTTGCCGGTCCCGGTGGTGATGAGCTTCGGCGGCGCGGGGCAGCTGCCATCGAGATAGCCAAGATAGCCATTGCAGGATAGGTTGGGGATAAGGCTGGACGTTCGGGCCGAGCTTTTGGCTCGGCCCGAGCTTTTCCTGGCTCGGCTCGTTTTGGGCTCGGCCCGCGTTAGATGCAGCCCGAGTCGAGCCTAATTTTCTGGCCCGTAACGGGCTAAAAGCTCGCCCGGCTCGGCCCGAGCCAGCCCGTTAGCTCGTGATTTTTTTTTTCGAATTAACAGAGGATGTGATCTGGGCCTGGTTTGAGTAGTTTCTGGCCCAAAACGAAACGTGGATGGTTGAGTCTTGAGTGGATCGATCAGGTCATCCCTCCGCACAGCACAGGCGCTGCTGGCGACGAGCTGTTCGTGGCCTCGCCGTCGGCTTGGCTCTGCACCACGCTGCCTACGACGGGGCGTCCTCGACGCGCTTCCTCCATACCTGGGCTGCCGCGGCCAGCACTGGCACAGGCGCGCCGCCGCCCCCTGTCATGGACAGGACCAGGGGCGGAGACAGGGGGGGGGGCGAGCAGGGGCTAGACCCCCCCCAACGATCGGCCCCCCTCAACATTTGGAGCCCATAGTTAGTACTACCGTATAGACTATAGTGTACTAATGGGCAATACTAATCATTCCTAATTCGTTTTTAAGCCCAGAACATCCATGTAGTATACATACCGAAGCCCAACCAGCAATCAAACAGCCCATCTGGTGGTCTCTTACTTTGATCTGTCTACGTTGATTCTGTCAGTTCCCCTTCCCCCTCGATCGTGTGTATTCGACGTTTCTTATTCAGATCAGATCGACATAGCTGCGACTGCCGCCGATTACTGGCTTGTTTCTCCCGCTCGCTAGCAGCTGCGGGCCGGCCAGCCGAGCGCTATGAGACCGTCCAGACCAGGACATGGATGCATGAGGCTACCCGTCCGTCGACCGCCTGAACTGATCAACAGATCGATCAAGGACTTGGTTTAAGGTACATCGAATCATCGATATACATATGCTGTTTGTAGTAGCTGGTAATTTTATGAACTGCGACCTAGTACTAGACTTGGCAATAGATTAATCTACTACTAAGATATTGTGTCCTCATTTTTTCTATCCCCGAGTCTGCCCCCTTGTGATGTGTGATCCGATAAACAACACTTACAAGCTAATTGTGTAATTAACACAACATTATATTGTATATATATGTGTGAAAGATCTGCATACAATCAATAAAATTATACTTTCCATCAACAATTGTTTTCAAAAGAAATTTACTTCTGAATGATGGCTAAAAATACGGGTTACTCCACTCGCTGTCATTACTTGGTATTTTGGGTTTAGTTATAGAGAAATGGCTTTGTCTCATGATAAAATACTGAAATTTGTGCATATGTCCATCCACTATATACATGTTATAGGCTATGAAAAAGTTTACATTGTCAACTCGCCCCCCCTATACTCAATTCCTGGCTCCGCCCCTGTCACAGGACCCTTGTCGACGACCCAAGCGGCGGCCGCCCCCTGTACAAGATACCGAGCACCGACGAGATGGAGCACGTCAAGATGGCCGACGACCAGCTTGTCGCCACCTTCACGCTGTCTAAGGAAGGTGGACCCATACGTGGCGCCAGCGACGGGAGAGTATGCTGGTGCGCGCGGCGGCGAGGGTCGAGCGGAGGCGCAGCAGGATGTTGTGGAGGAGGCGTCGTGGAGGTCGCTGATGCGTGGGGCCCACATGGCAGTGACTACAGGCGTCCAGCTCGCGAGCCAGCCCGAGTTTCCGTCAAGCTCGAGCCGAGCCCATTTTTCAAGCTCGTGGAACAAACGAGCCAGCCCGAGCCGAGCCCATTTAGAGCGAGCTAAAAGCAGGCTCGGACCGAGCCCAGCCCGAGCTGGCTCGTGTCCACCCTTAGTTACGGGATGACCTGGGTTTTCCACAGCAAGAAGTTGTTGCGATCAAGCCTCACGGTGACGGAGTTTTGGAAGATGGGAACGATGGGAGAAAAGGTGGATCCTGTCGACGAGAGCACGCCGGCGGACGATGTCTGCAGCGCGGCACTGGAGTCCATCGCGCGCGCAGGAAGGTTAGTTCGGTTTTGGCTCTGATACCAAATTAAGAAGTATTTGCCGTAAACCTCCCATCGTGAGGGCATTGATTTATATACTTAAGGGGTACAATGTGTTACAAGGGTACAAGGCAAGAAAGAAACAGATTGACACGATCCTTTCCTAAAACTCAGGATCTCCTCAATCCCTACAAATCAGCTCTAACTGATTCGGTCTAATAATATGCATATCGATCGTCTACTTATAGTTTGGTTGGATCATCCAAGACAATCGAAAGCATCCCATCAACTTTAGGGACCCAACCATGAGGCCTTCCCATGGTCTTTCTTATATTGTTCTCTTCCTCCTCGCCACATCCTCATGCAGCGCTTCCATGTTGGAAGACGCGTGCAAAACCTTCTCCGCTGCCCGCCCGGACATCGGCTACGGCTACTGCATTGAGTTCTTCCAAGCCAACAAGGACAGCACTACCGCGGACAAGCGCGGCCTTGCCACCATCGCAACGAATATCGCAAGGGGAACGGCCATGAACACCAGAAAGCTCAGCACGGCCCTGAGAAACATGGTGAAGGACCAGAAGACGCGCGAATGCCTCGGAGATTGCGCCGTTTTGTACTATGGTATCGTGGGCCGACTCGATGAGGCAGCGAAGGGCATCACGTCGGGCAGATCACAGGGCTTGCAGGACGCGGTGTGGAGCCTCAGCGCTGCCCTCAACGTACCAGAAACTTGCGAAGAAGGATTCCGCAAACTAGGCGGGAAGTCCACGCTAGCCGCCGCAGACTCAGAGTTCAGCAAGGAGGTCTCCGTCGCTCTTGTTCTAGCCAGGACGCTCAGCAGGTAGGTACTAGGTAGCAGCCGAGGATATATACTACATGTATCTAGGCGTCACAGTATAGAATCATTTGGCTAAATAAACTTCTCGATTGTTTTGAGAAATAAACTCCTGGAATTTTATAAGTGACGATGTTTAGAACCAGTGAAGTTCGCGAGCATGTTCGGGCTCTTTCTTTTTCTCAGGTGGGATTATTTTTTGGCGATTTTGAAGATCAATGAGAAATAAAATATTTGGTACAATTATTAGGGATATTTGGCCAACCAAATATTACGGATATATATTTGGTGCAATTAAACCGTACCTAGCTTGAGCCTGCTATTTGTAGCTGATTTAGGTCATTATGTTTAGGACAGTAATTGGGTTTGTTACCTTGTATTTTTCTATATATATGAAATATATGGAAGGGTCCATCTTTGTCCAATTCTGCCCAAACCTATCTTTCTACAAATATCACACAATTTGCGTATGATGAGATCATGAGGTGATCAATGGGTTGATATATCACATTGACTTTTGCGATTATTTTGGGGCATGAATCCATAATACTAACCCCGCCTAATTTTGGACGCAAACGATGCTTGCCACGTACATAAGCACAAGATAAAGTGTTGACGTTTGTTATTAGCAAGGCGATAGATTATGTACCTGCAACTAATTTCACAATCAAAATAGCCTACATGTATCCTTTGAACATATCCGCGACCCCCTTGTATCTAGGGTTGAAAATGAAACGAAAACGGACAGAAACATGCTTTATCGTTTTTGTTTCCCTCTATCCTATCGGAATCGAAAATGGAATCGGAAACCCCGGAAACGAATATGAAAACGGAAATCATCGGATATGAATACAAAACAGATACGTAGCGGATACGTTATGAATACGGATATTTGCCACAACACAATGTGGCATAATACCATGATTTGTAGACCGAATGACACACATAGAAAAGACAATAAGACAAGATATATCACTTAACTTCGACAAGCGGCAATTCAACATAAAGTAACACACATAGTTTAACAACTGCATGTACACACAATTATACAAAGTGATTAGGGTTAGAGTAATTAGTGGACTTGATACGTGACCCAAGCCCTGTTTCATGTGCAAGTGTAGACCTACTAAATACACGGACCTCTCTAGGTTATATTTCCGGAAACTTTCCGTATTTATTTTTCCGGAATTTCCTCTGCCGTTTCCCTTTCTATCGGAAAGGGTTCCCTTATTTTCTTTTCCGTTTCCGTTTATAATTTTGTCGTTTCCGTTTCTTTTCCTCCAAATGTCGTTTTCTTTTCCGTATTTGGCCCTACATTTTCTTTTTCTTCGGAAATGGACGGAAAGTTTTCCTTTCATTTTCAACCCTACTTGTATCCAATGAGTGTAAATGAATGAGGACATCCGAAATGCGCAAGGATATATGGTAGCATCGCACATTGCCCAACACGTAATAGGCCGGCCCATTTAGCTTGCGCAAGCTTACTGCTTTGGCAAATGTGTTCTGGCAGGTTTTTTCATTTCTGAATAGTTTTCTTGGTTTCCTTCTAGTTTATACTAGGTTTCCTATGGTTTTCTTGGTTGAAAATAATACCATTTCCTTCTCCTAAAATGCATCCGCAGTACAACCATTATTTCCTAAGAAAAACTCCGCATGCATGCAGGCAGGTACAGCAAAAGTACCAAACTGCCTTACCCTGAGCCCTCTGTAGACTACCGGTGCATGCTTGGAGACAATTCTTGAATTTAACCCGTCAAACTCTGCATCTGGATCTCTGCATGCTATTGAGTGGGCATGTCGATCGCAACATCGAGACGACGAAAGCGGCAGAGAAATTAGCGGGCGGACCTGGGTTCTTGTTCTTCCCACCGGTCTCCACTCCACATCTCACCTCCGCATGCCCGCTTGTTCTCTCCACCGCTAAACCTCTTCATTCTCTCCGCATCCCCTCCCATCGCCTCGATCACCCTCCTCCTGTCTTGGATCTCGCAGGGTGACACGAGTTGTCGGATGAGATGACCGACGCCAGCAGCGGCGCGACCACCAACAATGCGGCCAGCACCAGCAACGCCGAGGTCCAGATACAGATCCCTGCAGGTCAGTTCGCGTGGCTGATCACTCTTCGATTGTCGAATTTGTGCTCGTTTTGGATTCAAACATGTTTGCGTTTCGGCTCTTCTTCAGTTCGAATATATGGCGCCAATGAGGGTTAACTAATTGAAGAATAGCCGTGTATCGGAATTCGGAATCCAGTGTGTGTCTCGCGTGGTTGGGCGCGATGGGTGCCTTACAGGTTTAACATGTAAATCGCATGGCATGGCAATGTTTTTTGGGTTCGAATTGCTGAGGGAAGAAGTCCTAGAACATGGTTGATTTCTATAAAAGAAGAGGAAAAGGAACTAATTTTCCAATAATTTACATGTCAATCTCATTGTTACTCATCCAGATAAGGCTTTTCTGTTATTGACGTCACTGAATTTTACAGTTCTCACTGTAAACCGCAGGGCCATCCAAAGCCGAAGCCCCAGCACCACCTGCCGGAGCACCGTCAAAGAGCTCCGGAGCCAAGAACTGGCGATGGTGGTTGATGGTGTCGGTGGACGTCTTCTTCCTCGTCGCCGGCCAGACGTCCGCGACGCTGCTCGCGAGGTACTACTACCACCAGGGCGGCAGCAGCAAGTGGGTATCAACGTTCGTGCAGACCGCAGGCTTCCCTATACTGTTCCTCGGCCTGTTCTGTGTCCCAAAACAACCCTCCGGCAGCGGCGGCAGCGACACTCCGGTGGCCAAACTCGTCGTGATCTACATCGTCCTGGGGCTCGTCATAGCCGCCGACGACATGATGTACGCCAGCGGCCTCAAGTACCTCCCGGTGTCGACCTACTCGCTCATCTGCGCCAGTCAGCTGTCCTTCAACGTCGTCTTCGGCTACGTCCTCAACTCCCAGAAGCTCACCGGCCTTATCCTCAACGCCGTGGTTCTGCTCACGCTGTCCGATGCGCTCCTTGGAGCCAACCACGACGAAACAGAGGATATCAGCGGCGTCTCGAGAAGGAATTATCTCATGGGTTTCGTGCTGACGCTGGGGGCGTCGGGCACCTACTCGCTCATCCTCTGCCTGATGCAGCTCACCTTCGAGAACGTGATCAAGAAGCACACCTTCACGGCCGTGCTCAACATGCAGATATACACGGCCCTCGTGGCCACGGTGGCCTCCATCATCGGGCTGTTCGCTAGCGGCGAGTGGAGGACGGTGAGAGGTGAGATGGACACGTTCCAGTCCGGGCAGTTCTCCTACTTCATGACGCTGCTGTGGACGGCCGTGTCGTGGCAGATCACCTCCGTCGGGGTGGTCGGGCTCGTCTTCGAGGTCTCCTCGCTCTTCTCCAATGTCATCAGCACCGTGGCTCTGCCCATCGTTCCCCTGTTCGCCGTCCTCATCTTTCACGACAAGATGGATGGTATAAAGGTCATAGCCATGTTGATCGCCATCTGGGGTTTCGTTTCGTATCTGATGCAACACTACATTGATGATAAGAAGGCTAGGAAGGCGTCAGCTAGTGCGGATGGGGGTTCCTAGCTCACCAGTATAGTTTTTCTTTCTCCTTTAGATAATGGAGCATGGTCTTTCTCCCCAAATATAAGGTGTCAGCTGCGAGGAAGTAGGATGTTTTGCTAATTTTATTTTGCAGGATTTCATCGTAGACGTACAGTACCTTTTTTGTACCATCTATATTTGCTTATGAATAAAAGTAGATTCCTTTTCAACTGGAATACGGGTGTGATCTTGTGTTTATCCGCTTTGGTGCATGTTGGAATTTGTAAATGTGACCGTGTCGTCCCCTCCTCCGCGCGCATTGCACGCCAAGCGTCCTAGAGACAGCAATGGTTTTGTGGGGACCATCCGCATCATTTTACCCACCCTGATTTTTCTCCACCCATTCTCTACCTTATCCGCTCGTGCTCCCCAACTCCACCACGCCGACGTACTTGATCTCCCACAGAGCCTCTCCGGCGAGCCACCCGGCGAGCCGCATCTGCTCCACCCGTCCATCGCCGGTGCTCAATTTCTTGGAGGTGGCGCTCCTAGGGGTGGCCGGCGCTGCTACCACAGGCGGCTCTCGATGCTACCAGGGGCGTTCCTCGCTGCTCCAACGGGCAGCCGGAGTTGCTCCGATGGGCGGCCCTTGATGCTCCGACGGGTACCCCTCGATGCTACCAAGGCCGATCCTTGCTGCTCCGACGGTTGGCCGGAGTTGCTCCGACGGGCAGCCCCTGATGCTCCCATTGTCCGTTGGAGGTGCATCGAGGAAGAATTTTTTTCTGCTACAATTGTTATGTGTATTTGCATCATTAGGAAGAATATTTTGCGACAAGCTTTCTCTACAGGATTTTTCAATTATTTATTGATTTGCAACATGACATACATGAAATCTTTTGCTAAAATTTCCTGTTGTTTTTGCACCATTCGGTCTATGAATTTGCAACACAGCAATTTTTTTCTAAAATCTTAGAAGTCACATCGGAGAACTTCGCCAAACAATTTTTGCAGCGGTGGCGGCGTTGCGTTTTTTTGCAGTGAAGGTGCTGCGGGATGGGTGGCCGATGCAGAAGATCGAGAGGCGGATGCCGCCCCTGGAGATTGGGGAGCAAGGTTGTCGAAAGATATATTGGTGAGTGGCCGCTTGTAATATCCGCGGTGGCAACGTGCGCCGTGTTTTGGAGCAGCGTCGGCGGCATCAGTTTCATTTTGTTGGGAGCATGCAAGAGGACGAGGAGAAGGGGATTTATTTTCTTTTTTTCTCGGGTGAGGCGGGGTACACCATGTAAGAAAAAAATATGGTGAGTGCACATAAAGAGGTGATCGGTGGATCGGTGTGCATCGTGCGCGGCTGCGCACCCCGAGGGGGGGGGGGGTCGGGGATTTGATACTCCGGGGAGGCTCGGCGATGTCCTTTGTAAATTACCACAAGACTATTGTATTACCTTCTTTTAGAAGCATAGAATATTTCGAACGCACGACACGCACACACACAAACTCACAGCAAACACCTATTTGAGACGGGAGTCACGGAGAATCAAGATTGTCGAGACAAACACTTGTGCCTTGCTACCAACAGGAACAAATAATCCACGTCTGCATGCTAATGTGAGACACAAAGGCCTCAAAATAAGGTTTAACACCCAATGGGTTGAGGTTAGGCTAGTACTTTTGTTTCTTAACTTGGTTTTATGATAGGCTAGTACTTTTGTAAAAGAAGATGTCCAAAGTCATTTGTGTGTTTGGTAGCATGGGTCTTTTTTAGCACTTCCGGGGCAGGCTCTAGGGGGGATTCCATGTCCAAAACAAATTTTGAGCTAGCCTAGGTTGCATCGCTAGGACTAAAAGTGTCCTGGTGATTGTTTGGTTGTACGCAAGACCAAATGTTTATATCGATGTAAGTTAGTGCATTGATCTAGCACACCATTGCATGTGGTAGTGCTCAATTAATTGACATAACACCCATGAAATACTGTTTCATAAATATTACATCCCTTAGAGTGGTACAACAAAAATGTTGCGGGTCCAAACTCTTTTTATTCCTTGTCACATTACAAAAGAGTACAAAAGATCAAAGATCATTTTTGATCTAAAAGGATTCACAAATAAAACTAAATTCAAATATTCTATCCCTAGGAGCTATTGTACTTGGAGAAATATTGTACCATATATGCTCCTCTGCTAACTATCATATCTAAATTCTTGTTTATGTCTACTAATCTTCCGCTCCGTCTATCTAATTCTAGTATGGTCTCTCTATGTAGTAGTTACCTCCGTCTTCAAGTCATCCGGAAGCCTCCACTATTCTTCTAAAAATCTAAGCAAGGATTTAAGAATGTATAGGTTGAGTACGAGTGTACTCAACAAGTTCTAGATAAGTGGTTGTTTGATTCACAATCCACATTCGTGGATCTCTGACCCTAGACTTATGCCAATTTAAAAAAAATCTTGGGAAAAGTAAGTTTTATTTAGAAAAAATATGTCAGTCTTCACGGGTTATGAGATATTCATGGATATCCTTTCCCGCCACGATTGTAGTTCCATTCCCTGAACAAGGGGTGAGAAGCCACAATTAAACACTCTATAGGGGTACATTACTTCTCCCACAAAGTTCGAGGCCTTGTTTCCCTTTTCACACTTTCAAGGCATTAAGTCCGCCCCAAGTTTAACCGGGTCATGTCGAGTCCTTCTCCGCAACCCAGTATTCTACCAGTTGTAACAAGGGACATTATAGGATCCCACCCACTGATTCCACCATGGAATATATGAAACAAAGAAAGTACTTCTACTCGCTGATACCCACAAATGTAGGGGATCGTTGAAATCTTCAATGTGTAAGTATTAGTATCGATCTCACGGGGAGGTGAAGGTCTAACTATTTTATTCTCTCACATTAGATGTCATTATTCTAATTATCTATGCACTAAACAAACTGAATTAACAAGGATGATTTCTTTGGTGAGGTTTAAAATTTTAAGTAAAAGTGCAAGAAATTAAATATCCAAGTAAGTAAATATGCAAGAAAAGTAAATGTTTAAGAAACTAAATGCTCCTTGAGACAAAGCCAAATACTCTATCGAGCAAGAGGACAAACTTATGTGTTTACTTATGTGAAACAAGCATTCCTTGGGGCAGCATAGACTTCATGGCATAAAAAATTCTACAATAGTATGGAAGCATCTTGGCAAGTTTTAGTCTTTTTTGGACGGAGCCTAAAATATGTGGAGTCGTATGCATGAGCAAACACACATCTAGTGATTCTCCCTAACCCATGTACATGAGCCAACTAGGAATTCATTAAGACATGAATATCCAACCCTTTCTTTAGGTTTTAAGGTCCCTGATCAAATCCCCTCTAATGCAACTCTAAAGATCTGGACAAGGTTTCTATCATCTCTTGCTATCCTTACACCCTTTCATTACTTAAAGGTGACACCCTATAAGACCATATAGGTAAAGTAACATATAGTATGATATTCACATATTACCATCAAAGAACCACATAAAATAATAAAACCTGACCAAATACTCAACATACTATATAGAAATCACAATCAATCCATCCAATGCCCTCAAGAATATGGGGAACTACTCACAACAGAGAGACATTACAAAGATCATAGACTTGGTGGAGTTGTTGATGGAGAGGAGCATCCCACGGTGGTGATAGTGATATAGATCCCCGTGGTGGCGGCCATGGAAGATGGTGTTGCCGTAAATGTTGATAGCACTACTAGAAAATAGTTGTAGGTAGGTGGATTACCTATGGCGCATTGAGAAGGTGATGCGCCACGGGTATAGTATTTTCTGCAGGATTGATTCCTGCATGATAAGTGTTTGGGTGTGCCATGATAAGTGTTTGGGTTTGTACCCTACATGATAATTGTTTTGGTGTTAACACTTTCAATTCTGTCAGTTAAGATGGTCAAGTATTTTCTACAAGATCGATTCCTTTGTTCATTTAGGTCAACTGCTTCTATTTAATTAGCTGCATAGTTATTCTTAGCTTAAATTATGTACTCTATCTCTCTCTGATGTGATTGTGTTGTGTGCCCTATGCCCTGGTTTCACTTTTGCGATAGCTCTTGTACAAGATTACAGAGAAAATTACTACTAGGTACTTAGAGGTGCTAAGGTTGCAGTCAGTATAGAGAAGCATCATGGCTTATGTTCTACTAATGCCTACCTCTACAATGGTCTATTGGATCAATTCCTCTGTATACTCTACACTCTTATTATTACTAAGTTGTTATCAGTCAACCTTTGTACCTAGATGATGGCTCCCAAGTGTAGGAGATCAATTGTACTGCTTTTCAATAAGAAAGGTTGTCAAACCCACGAGTAGCCGAAGGTATTGGTTAGCAGAATAGACAAGAAAGCAGTAATAATAAATTAGCAGTTTTGGTGTTTTTGTGTGTATAGTTTGTAATAAAAATAAAGTGCGTAAAGTAAATAGCAAATAAGTAAATGCTCTCGATGAGAGAAAAAACCCAATCCTCTATGCAGCAAGAGGACAAGCTCAAGTGTGTGTGTTTATATGAGACTAAAGTTCCCAGGGCCGGCATGGATTCACTAGCATCTGAGTTCTAAACAAAGCGGTAAATATTTTGTCAAGTTTATTCAATTAGGGACAGAGCCTTAATTAGGTGCAACCATAAATATGAGCAAATGCACCCCTTGTGATGGGTCCTAAAGCCATTTTCATGAGTGAGTATAGGAATCATTAAGACATAAATGTCCCATCATAGCTAAAAGATTTGGGGTCCCGACATAAACCCCTCGGTTTCTATCATTAATTTCGACCCTTCCAACATTAATGCATTACATTAAAGTGCCGTCCTATGAGCCCATACAGCTGAAGTAATATGCAGTCGACGTTCGCATAAAACCATCATAGAACAACATAAAAGATAAAAAAACTTGACCAAATACTCATTACACATCATAGAGAATCATAACCAGATCATCCTATGCCCTCAGGAACGTGGGGAACTACTCACAAATGTCAAACATGATACGGACCAGATGCATAATGATTACAACAATCTAAAATGTATAATCTCCCCACCAAATAATGAAAAAGTGCCAATCACGAACATGCAATAGCACTAAAAACAATATACGGGGTTCAATTCAACACAAACTATGAGGGGTGACGTTGATCTTGTACATGGAGATGGTGGTGCTGATGGTGCTGATGGAGCTGATGGAGATGTTGATGGAGATGCCTCCTCCCAAGCCAAGGAGGAGTGGGGATGTCGATGTCGTCGATTTCCCCTTCACCGGGGGCACTGGTGCAGCAGGGTCTGCCCTTTCCGGGAGTAGGAGAGGACTTTCGCCTCCGCCGCCGTCTCAATAAATCTCGGCAAAATATGGCTTAGGTTTTTAGGCGAAATGGAACTACTGGTATAAAGGGGGGCCCAAGGCGACGCTCGAGGGGCGAACGAGTCTGTGTGGCGCGCCCTACTTGTTTGGGCGCGCCACCTGGTGCTGTTCGCACCTCGTGGCCCCTCTCATGTGGTTCTTTCGCTCACAGCCTTTCTTCGGGTGAAAACTGATCAGGTATTTTTCCCTTGATTTTTAGTCATCCATAAAGTCCTGAAACAAATAAAATACAAAAAGGAGGTTTTATGCCTCCCAAGAATTAAATATCAATGAAGGGGACTTTGTAGGAAAGTACCAGAAATGGACTAAAAATGCATAAATAACAATGTATGAAGGCAAATAATAATGAAAACTAATCATGTATGTAGTAATAATGATGATGCAAAATGCATGTATCAACTCCCCCAAGCTTGAACATTTGCTCGTCCTCGAGCAAATAAGTGAATAGATCATATCATGAATCAATGAGCTTACAGTTGATAAAAGGAATACGAGCATTGCATCATCAACTTATGCATATTCAATTGCAAATAAAGATTTTGGAACCAATAATCATACACATATGAACTTCATAATAGAAACTCTAGCAATTACCACTTACCATTTGAACAAGATCAACCATTGCATGTTGGACCATTTAACAATGCTTCATGTGTGTCTATACCTTCTATGCTTGTCCTTTTACCAGCTTGTTCTTCTTTTACTCTGCCTTTGCACTAAAGAAAAACTCTCATAGAGCAACTAGTTACTAGAAGAAGAATTGTTAAATGACAAGAAGAGCACGAAGTTTGATGTTCATCAAACACTTTGTGTTTTTCCTTTATATGATCAGTTAATAGTCTTTCCCCTTAGTATCCAGTGTAAACCTTATTCGTGGATCTTTCAATCATGTCATAAGCCTTACATCCACCTTTGTATTTCACTTTGCATGGCTAACCGAATCCTCGTGTGCCGACCTTTTCTTTCACAAACTGGTCGAAGCATATGTATTGAAATATCCATGACATTAATTTACCCGTTGATTACTATTTGTAATCTCATAGTTCCTTGTAATCTCATCTTCCTAACTATTTGTTCTCCAACAAAACTTCAAGGTATTTTTATTTTTCTTATAATGCTTAGTATTCCTTGCTGCATCTTTCCTTTGTTGCAAGTCATACTTACAAAATTCTATGCTTGTCCAACATGTTCAAGTTGATTAAGTTCAAGATAAGATGTGATTGAAATTCCTAAATATGAGGAACACATCTGCATGAATGTTACCCATAAATCTCCATACAAAAGAATCATGGATGACACCATACTTCAAATTTCATTAAAAACCACTTGACCAAAGATAGATTATAATGCTCTAAGAGGTTTCCAAACTATAAGAGACTTGATACTACTAGATGAAAGCAAAACCAAACTAAGATGACGAACTAAAAACGATATGATAAACTAAAAAGCATAAAAAAGACTTGATATAAATCCCCCAAGCTTAGTTTGGTGAAGTGGTGTCGTCCTTCTTGGCGCTTACCTCCTCATAATGGGCGTCACACTCCTTGAGTTTCCAAGCATAAGGCCTCCCATTATAGAAGGATGTAGTTGGATCGTTGAACTTGGTGGAGGCAGTTTGGGCGATCTTGTTGAAATGGTCTTCATACTCAAAATTTTGGTTTTCCACATCCCACATGAGGGCTTGGAACCTATCCAACTGTGGGAGGATGTGAAAGATCTTATCCTCCGTGTCACTGATCCTTGCTTCATAGGCTTCAACCTTCTTCTCCATCTCGATGTTCATCAGATGATGAGCATCAACGCTCGATCACAATACCATACCTGAAGATGGTGTCCTCCAGAATCGCCAGCCTTTCCTCCATGGCGCCCTCGGTCTTCGGGGTCTTCACCTCCTCCATGAGCAGCACCCCCGCCTTGAAGGTTAAGGTCTTCAGCGGAGCCACCATGGAGCTGAGGTAGCGGTTCACCATGCCCATCTCCTTGGAGCCTTCACCCCCGAGATTGGATCCGGAGCTTGACATGATCAAAAAGCTGAAAGTTCTGGACAAGAAAAAGAAATTTCACTCGAAAAGACTCGGTGCGAGATTAGATCGGCGGAGGGGGGTATATATTGACAATTTTTAGGTAAAACGAAGAGTTTGAGTTGAAAACAAGGCAGAAAGGAAGTCCGAGGTACGAACAACCTCGGGTGGCGTGGCCAAACAGGTAGGGCTCACCACCTGGGCTCTTTCGCCCCTCGGGACTCCGTTTCGCCAAATCTTTTGCGAATCCTCCTTATTTTGCAAAAAAGTAACTATCCTAAAATATGAAAAGATTTCGAGATCGCTATGTATCGTATCTCGGCTTTTCTTGGTTTCTGGTGTCTGACAGAGGGAAATTTTCGGCAATGATAGCTTCCAGAGTCCGGAGATGTAATACTTCCAGATTTCCTATGAAGCGTTCTCCTAAAATATAATTTTGAAGACGGTTTCCATTAATAACATGAGGTTTACTTTTGTAATCTCCATGGAGACGGATGGCTTCGGAGCGATACACCTCTTGTATAACCACGGACCCCGCCATCTCGATGCTAGTTTCAGAACAGAGAACTTGAAATGAGAGGTGAACAATAACATGTCTCCTACTTTGAATTCCTTCCTCTTTATTCTTTTTTCATGCCAAACTTTAACTTTTTCTTTGAACAATCTAGCACTTTCATAAGCTTCATTTATCCATTCATCTAATAGGTTTATATCTAAGATTCTCTTCTCTCCCACAGTTTTAAAATCAAAGTTAAATTCCTTAATGGCCCACCTAGCTTTGTGTTCTAACTCTATAGGTAAATGACAAGCTTTTCCATAGACCATACTATAAGGAGACATTCCCATAGGATTTTTTAAGCAGTTCTATAAGCCCATAATGCTTCATTAATTTTAGTTGGCTAATCAGACCTAGACTTATTAACTATATTTTTCAATATAAGCTTTAATTCTCTATTGCTCAATTCAATTTGACCACTAGTTTGTGGGTGATATGGAGATGCTACTATGTGATTAACACCATATTTAGCCAAGGTTTTTCCAAAAACTTGATGAATAAAGTGATAACCACCATCAGTAATTAAAAATCTAGGTACTCCAAACCTGCGATGATGATGTCCTTTAACATCTTCATTGCAGTAGCATGGTCAGAACTCTTCGTTGGAATTGCTTCCACCCACTTAGTAACATAATCCACTGCAACCAAAATGTGAGTATGCTGCGTTTTGGAGGCAGGAAATTGCCCCATAAAGTCAAATCCCCACACATCAAATGGTTCAAGAGGTAATGTATAATTCATAGGTATTTCATTTCTTTTACCAATGTTCCCAACGCATTGACATTTGTCACAAGCTTTAACATAAGCAGCACAATCTTTAAATAAAGTAGGCCAATAAAAATCAGATTGCAATACCTTTGCAGCTCTGCGGTATCCTGCGTGGTGGCCTCCATAAGGATTTTCATGGCAATCTTTTATAATACTCTGTTGTTCAAACTTAGGTACACATCGTCTAATAATACCATCAACTCCCTTCTTATAAATAAAAGGATCATCCCAAAAGTAATATCTAAGATCATAGAAGAATTTCTTTCTTTGTTGATAAGTAAAATGTGGCGGCATAACTTTCCCAACAATAAAATTAGCATAATCAGCGAACCATGGGGAAGCTATTCTTGCACTAGATACATTAATATTTGCAAGTTGTTCATTAGAAAAGCTATCATTAATAGGGGTTGGATCATCCGGAATGTTTTTCATTCCAGACAAATGATTAGCTACAGGATTATCCTCACCCTTTCTATCAACAATATGTAAATAAAACTCTTGCAATAATAAAACCCATCTAATAAGCCTAGGCTTAGCATCTTTCTTATTCATAAGATATTTAATAGCGGAATGATCAGAGTGCACAATAACTTTAGAATCCACTATGTAAGGTCTAAACTTATCACAAGTAAAGATCACAACTAAAAATTCTTTCCAATAGTAGCATA
The DNA here is from genome assembly GCF_022539505.1 of Lolium rigidum. Classification (NCBI taxonomy): domain Eukaryota; kingdom Viridiplantae; phylum Streptophyta; class Magnoliopsida; order Poales; family Poaceae; genus Lolium; species Lolium rigidum. Next base: position 61,070,545 of record NC_061514.1, on the reverse strand, counting down.
GTTTCCCTGGGCGCCATCAAGAGTCTTACTACCATAATATATAACATTAAGTTTCTTATCAACTCTTTGTCCCAAAACAACACCTACCGCATAATCACTTGCATCACACATAATTTTAAAAGGTAAGTTCCAATTAGGTGGCTGAATTATAGGAGCACTAATTAAAGCATTCTTTAAAACATTAACAGACTCAACACAATCATCATCAAAAGAAAATGGAATATCCTTTTGTAAAAGATTAGTAAGAGGCTTTGATATTTTAGAAAAGTCCTTAATGAATCTTCTATAAAACCCAACATGCCCAAGGAAACTTCTTATACCTTTAATATCTCATGGATATGGTAGCTTCTCTATGGCTTCTATCTTCACGCGGTCCACTCCAATGCCTCTTCCAGATACTCGATGACCAAGTACTACACCTTCCATAACCATAAAATGAAACTTCTCCCAAATAAGGACTAGGTGCTGATCCTCACACCGTTGCAGAACTTTGTTAAGATTGAATAGGAAATTATCGAAAGAGGTACCATAGACAGAAAAATCATCCATAAACACTTCCATAATATTTTCAATATAATCAGAAAATATAGCATTTATGCATCTTTGAAAAGTAGCAGGAGCATTACATAAACCAAAAGGCATTCTTCTATAAGCAAAAGTACCAAAGAGGGACAAGTAAAAGTAGTCTTTTCTTGATCATCTTTGTGCACAGGTATTTGAGAAAAACCAGAATAATCATCAAGATAGCGAAAATGTGAATGCTTGGATAATCTTTCTAACATTTGATAAATAAAAGGTAAAGGATAATGATCCTTACGAGTAGCTTTATTTAATTTTCTAAAATCAATCGGCGTTACGATAAGCACCTGAAGGTGGATTATTAGTCATAGACGCAACTGGATTACGGTCTATGTATTATGTTGTAATGCCCATATCAAATATCATAGTAATCATCTTGTCATGTATCGATTGATATTCTATCAATTGCCCAGCTGTAATTTGTTCACCCAACATGTTATTTCTTTATGGGGAGACACCTCTAGTGAACTGTGGACCCCGGTCCTATTTCCTTTACTGATAAATTCAACTGAATCATGTTTCTGCAAACATCTTCTTCCATTCGATACGTCTAATCCTTTGTGTTCAGCAAACCGGTGAGATTGACAACCTCACTGTAAGTTGGGGCAAAGTACTTTGGTTGTGTTGTGTGCAGGTTCCACGTTGTTGCTGACGCCGGTAGTGTGTCCTGCCACTAGTCAGCTAGCAACACCTTCAGAAGTCACGTCTTTCTCCTACTGGTCGATTAAACATTGGTTTCGTACTGAGGGAAAACTTCACTACTAGGAAAAGGCCTAGCCGTAAGACTGCCAGCAGTGGCGCACCATGACTGCCGTGCGCCACTACTACTTAGCAGTGGCGCACCACAAAACGGTGGGCCACTGTTACAAAAGTTGTTGTGGCGCACCATGATTGTGGTGCGCCATAAGTAAGTGGTGACAGGAGTCCAGCTCCTCCCCCAAACTAGTAGTGGCGCACGTCTCTGTCGTGCGCCACTGCTACATTCCTTACCTATGGCGCACGTTGTTGAGGTGCGCCACTGCTAGGACGTGTCCAGAGCCCGTTTAGAGATGATAGGCTTAGCAATGGCGCACCTATGTGGTGCGCCACTGCTACATAGGTTACCTATGGCGCATGTCGTTCTGTGCGCCCATTGCTAGGGGGTGGCCGAGCCCATTTAGAGATGAGAGGCTTAGCGAGTGGCGCATCACCAAGCGGTGCGCCATTGCTATGTCACCCTAGCGAGTATTTTAAATATTCTACATAATTATAATTATTTTAAATATTCTACATAATTATAATTATTTTCTAGATTCTATAGATTCTATAGTATTTTAAATATTCTACATAATTATAATTATTGTACTATAGAATCTAAAAAGTGCGTCCGTCGAGACGAGACGGACCGGCTCGCACCCTACCACGGAGAGTCCATCACCGACCGAACACAACAAGGCCACGTTACCCACCACACAGAACAAGGGAAACACACCGCTGCCAAGGAGAAGAAGAGCGCAGAAAGATCCGGAACGATACGACCTTCGCATCGCCATCGGCCGGCGCATCCCCTCGCTCGCGGCGTCACCACCGTCCCCTCGTCCCCGGCTCCGCCGCCGGATCACATCGCCGCCGGCCTCGAGGTTCGCACGTCCAAACCCCGTTCCGCCTCCTCCTCCCTGTCACCGCCACGGCGCGGTCGGCTCCACCTTTTCCCTCCCGAGTCCTCTAGCGAGCCACTTGTTCCATTCGTGGCGTGCCTGCCACACCCATCACGCGCGCTCAGCGGTGGTGGAGCACCGCCCGCCCCTACCACCGGCAGCAATCTCCCGGAGATTCCCTCCCGCACCCGCAGCACTCATCACTCCCACAAGGAAAAAGGCGCTCCCCTTTCCGCCGCCCAAATCTGCCTTTCCCTCTGCTCCCTCGTACGCACGCGCTCCCCTTGTGGGAGTGATGAGTGTGGGCGATCGTCATATTGTTAATCTACACATTGTACCGATCAAAATAGACATATAATTTATATTTTTGGATATTTTCTAGATTCTATAGTATTTTAAATATTCTACATAATTATAATTATTTATGCCTTTTATTTTGGTGTATTATGCTATTTATTACTGCTGGGTTAAATCATTTTAAAAAAAAGTTAAAAAATTGGGGCCGCCAGGGTTCGAACCTGGCCGGCCAGGGGAAACCACACAGGGGACGGATAGCTAGCCATTGCGGTACGGTGCGGATCTTGTCAAGGTACCATCCATTTTGTTTTTGACCCTATCCTAAAGTCGTAGTGGCGCACCCCTAGTGGTGCGCCATTGCTAAGAGTCACTGTGGCGCACCCCAAGCAGTGCGCCATTGCTTAGGGGGGTCGGGGACTTAGCCAAATTAAAATCCCTGTTCTCTTCTTCTCCCCATCCCCATTCCCCAATCCTCTCCGACGCCGGCGGCCGCCCCGTCCCTCGATCTACCTCGCGACGCTGCCCCGTCCGTCGATCTGCCTCGCGACGCCGCCCACCGGTGGCCGCCACCCCTCCACTGCTCCTCTACCGCTTGCCGTGTTCCGGAGCAGGAGTAGAAGCAGCACGCCGCGGAGCAGGAGCCCCTGAGCACGCCGCGGAGCTTCGACGCCTCTCTCCACCGACGAGCTTCGACGTCGCAGTCATCTCCACTCGGCGCCCACGTCTCCAGTCAGGTAATCCCCTCCTCTCCCGCTCGAGCCTTTCTCCTCTCCCCGCATTGGCACGAACCCTAACCCTAACCCCGCCCCGGCCATGACCTCCACCTCGCCCTGCAGTTTCCTTGCCGCACCACCGCCTCATCGCACCGCTGCCTCTCGCCTCGCCGCCCACGTCCAGGACCAGGAGGAGGAGCACCACCAGGTGGAGGTGGAGCGCCAAGCACCAGGAGGAGGAGGAGGCGACCTGCACTGCCCCGACCACCTGTACTTCCTCGACCACCTGCACACTTCCTCAAGGTGATGAGCCCAGCAACTCCCCCTGTTAATTTTTAAACTTGAATTGCTCTGTTAATTTCTTATTACATGGCCACTATTAATTGCTCTGTTAATTGCAGCATAGTCAGCATTATTACTGATATCTGCATGATAGTACCATATGCATGCCTTTAGTGCTTTGAAGCAGATGGGTAGCTCGACAACTTTGGTCACATATTGCTTTGTTGTGTGCATAATATAATTGTTGGATTCTATATAGAAAACTAGACTTCCTTGCTGAGCCCTCTGAGTTCATGGTATGCATCCAAAGAAACATGTTTTTGATGAGGATAATCTTCCCATAGCCTATTGTTTATAAATCAAACCTGTGTCCGGATGTTCACTTTTTTGTAATTCAGTTTGCTGACATTATTAGTAGTAAAATGAAATGTTTGGTGTCGCACCACTTCACCATTCTCCTATTGGAATGGTGAATTGTGCTTATGGATACTTCGTTAGTTTAGGCTGGTAGTAGAGCAACGAGTCTCTCGGTTGTCTTGAAAGAAATGATTATACAATGTACTGATGTTGATCATCACTTCGATCTACTGTAAGCTTCGTAATTGAGTAGCAAAACTCTCTAATCACAATCTGTCACTTCTACAGATTTTCCAAGTTTTTATTGGTAGCAACCATGCATTTCATGTTGGTTAGCTTATAAGTGTTCAAAATGTTCTTACATGTTGTAACCCTAAAGATCTACTGGTAAATATGCTACATTATTTTCTTTTGGTTGAGGGATTGCTTGAAGTCTCCTCTAGATTAGTGTATGAAATCGTTATAGCTTCATCCAAGCTGATTCTTTCTGTCCTGAAAGCACCAGGAGAGTAAGACCTCTTATAATTGATATTGCCCTATTGTACTTGTGAAGTTTTAGGCTTAATAACAGAAAGAAATAAGGAATTAATAGAGAGAACACCAAGTTAAAAACAATTTGAGATTTTTAAACCTGGGTACCTTACTCTGTCGAAAGCATACAAGTGTCTGTAGGCTTTCAAAACTAGAAGGCTGAAAAAATTGTTTTCACTGAAATGAATAACCACCATTGTGTACTGTACATGTACACTCAAATATGAATAACCACCATTAGTTGCTAGGTTGATTGTTGCTGCTGCTAGGTTCTTAAAGTTACTGATTTGTTACTGATTTTTCTATTCATTTAATAGTTCGCATCATAGTACCGCCCTCACGAAGATGAGCACCGCCCTCGCTAGTTGGAGGAACCGAGTGAAGAAAATGATTAATAGTGGTGAGAGTTACGAGAAGATCAAGGAGTTAAATCCCTCGATCACCGAGCAAGACTACGCTGATTTCAAGATCAAGTGCGAGAGCAAGTCAACGTCGGATTCTAGTCAGTGGGGGAAGGACATGCGAAAACTGAACTTAGGCACCCACAAACTTGGTCCTGGCGGTTTTAGGGTGGCGCAACCGAAATGGGACGCCGCGGATGAGGAGCGTGTGAAGAACGGCCTCGAGCCCCTCTTCCCGCAATACAAAAACAAGCAAACCAGGAACTTTCTCCTGGCCCGGTACCGTATTGACCCGAAAACAAAGGAGCTCACCACCACTCCGGATGTGAAGGAGTTTGAGGCTCTTCGGTAAGGAATGCACCCGCTTAATTAGCTCCTTTATGGTTGCATTCTTATTGATGAATCCAAATTTCTAAATGGTTCATGCATGTTCCTCCCGTAGGCTAAGGAGATTGCTGCGGAAAGTGAAAAGGAAGCTAGTAGCGGCGCGGGGTCCACGAGCTCCTCGCAGTGTGCCCCTTGGGACAACCCTTTAAATAGGGCGTTGAATGCCCACAAGAAGAGGGATCCATTGAGTAAGCCGACGTCGGCTGGTCGTGTGGTCGGCGAAGGGTGCTCTATGAAATGGTCAGAATACTATAAGTCGGGGAAAAAGGAGAAAAAGGCCACCATCGATGAGAAGGAGGTCGCACATCTCAAGGCACAAGTTGCGCAGATCCCGACATTGGTCGAGGAGCAAGTGCGGCAACAAGTGCAACATATCATGGAGACCCAACGAGAGGACGCAACGACGGCAAGTGGAGGACCAAGTGGGCACGACGCTTAGCTCCATCATCCCTACCTTGGTTGCCGATCCGGACGCGTGGTATAGGGGAGGAAAAAGGGGCCTCCCCGGTTCCCGGTTCACGGGCAGCAACTCCCACAACGTGGAGCCATCGGTGAGTCCGCAGGCGGCAACAATGGTGTCTCCGGCGGCGCCAGCATTGGTGGCTCCCGCGGCGCCAACCTTGGTGGCTCCGGCGACGCCAACCTTGGTGGCTCCGGCGCCAACCTTGGTGTCTCCCGCGGCGCCATTACTTCAGCTCAATGCACCCGTCGCTGCGGATAATACGCCGCCCGGCACCGCGCCAACAAGCGGCCACTCCATCAGTGGCACGCCTGCCGCCGGCGGTGCCTCGACCTTAGCCGAGCTGGACGCCATCACGGTAACCAACCCTCGTCTCCGATATGACTTCCATATCCTTGCCTTTACTACGCTAGCCATCCCTAACTCCCTACATGTTTTCCGCAGGATGCCGCCGCCGACGTCCCATGCACTCTCCTGCATTTTGTGAACGGCGAGTTGATCGATGTTGCCAAGGCCAAAATCGTTCAACCGAGCAACCGCCGATTACACGGTGTACCCATGGCACCGGACGTCTATAGGATTCAACCGGTTCGGGTGCTTAGTGGCTATGACGACGTGGTACCTCCCTTTCAACCCCATGGCGCCGACGCAGATGAGGTCCTTGCCCTCCACCAATGCTTCAATTGGTCCATGGTTTGGCCAAAGAGCCAGATTCGTTTGGGGGCGAGCGACACCACCCCACGGACAGCACCCCAAGCCGTGCCGGCGCCAAGCCATGGCAAGACCACCCCAACGGTGCCGCCATCAGCCGACGAGGACATGCATATGGCACAGGATCCGAACGATGGTCCGGACGAGGACAGTACATTCGCCAACCTGGATTGCCACTTCGATTTTGGGGCGGACTACGATCTCAGTAGCCAACTGCCCTCTCAAGCTGCCGCCGAGGGGAAAACCTTTTGCAACAAGCGGCGCCTATTCTGTTCTCAGGAGACGCCTCCAGCTGCCGACTTCACCGAGACTGAGCCGATAGCCGAGGTGAGAAGTGTTATCAGTCCTAACAAACTGAAGAAGGCTTGCGAAGAGGAGAATGCAGTCCCAATAAATACGAAGCCGAAGGGACGAAAAAGAAAGAATAAGAACGACAAGTCTGCCAGCCAGCCGGCACCGATCCGTGCTCAGGACGGGCCACCAGTGCCCAAGGATATCGAGTCGAGGGTGCATGTGTCGGGTCGGCGAGATGCTAATTCAAAGATTGTACGATGCTGCACCCGGTCCTATGCGATCTCTCGTTGACGGTATTCAGTTTATGGAGGAGCGGCGTATCAAGGAGAAAGATCATGGATACCCAGTGTATCTTGCGAAGGTGCCCTCGGGCCATGGCTTTGTCGATAGTGGCTACGCGGAGAAGATCTTCCTGCGGTATGATGACATCTTCGCCATGTTGAACAGTTATCCGCTGCACTACACCTTCATTTGCCTATACTCGCTCAGCAAGGCGATGCGGATCATTAGAAACAACATCCCGGACATCGCGATAGCCGACCCCTTCTACATGCGTGCCGTCCACTCTGCCACCGCCGGAGACCGGGCAGTCGCGAGTGGATACCTCAAAGACTTCTTCCTAGCGAACCAGAAGAAGTGTAACCTCCTCCTGCTCGTATTTCCCGAGTAAGTCACCCCTCACCGTACCGGTCTTAACTCGTGATTTTTTTAGATTTCAATCGTCATGTTCTTAAACATTATGTGTTCTACGCAGAGACAAAACCTGCACACTCATCTCCATAACCCCGAAACATTATGTGGCCACATACCTCGATGCGGACGGTGAGTCAAAAACGGACTACACGAATGTCAAGGCCATACTTGATGATGCTCTCAATGGCTACGTCAAAGCGAAAGGCCACATGCAGAGGCCAAATGTTAGGTACGGGAAGCATGTGTTCAAGCACCAAACAAAGTTTCCCTGCGTTAAGAAGCCGCCTTCTAGTAACAAGGATGCCTACTACGCCCTCTATCACATGGATAAGTTCATACGGGACCAGCAGCAGCTTATGCTACCTGAGCATCTCAGAGACTGGGCCAACAAATTGTCGCGGGTCCCTGACGACGGCATCAAGGAAGACTTCTTTCGCATCCAAGTAGAGTTCTGTGAAATCATCTTTCAAGATGTCATTAGAAGCGCGGGGGAGTTCTATGCCGGCTATCAGCCGTCGAACAGTGAAATAGACACAATGCTCCAAATGCAGGGTGACGAGTACCGCTCATGGATGTGCTTGAAGAAAGGCGGCGGTTTTATCCACGCTCCTAAGTCCACATAGCCGAGTCTTGATGTGCGAGCCTAGTTATGTAGCTTGTGTTGTAATAAACTTTATCCAGCACTTTACTTGCATGTCTGTTTAATTACTAGTACGACTATGTTTGTGAACTTATATATATGGCTCTGTCGTTTTCCGCACTTGATTTGGTCGTTAATTTTGTTTGCATATGCCGATGATTAGAATGGTTGGTCACTTGTACAGTCGGGGGTGGAGCAAGCGAGCCTGGTGTGATGGCACAAATATCCATGTCTTGTGCATCCTACCTGGCCTCGCTTACTCCATCCCTGAATGTTAAAATTTGTTTTGACCAACAATGTATGAGGCCCTCGTCATTCCATTTGCTTTGGTTTTTCAGAATGCCGATGATTAGAATGTTCGGTCAACTGTACACCCCGGGGTGACGCAAGTGAGCCTGGTGTGATGGCACAAGTATCAATCTCTTGTGCATCCTACCTGGCCTCACTTACGCCATCCCGGGATGTTCATATTTGTTTCGACCAACAATGTATGAGGCCATCGTCATTCCATTTGCTTTGGTTTTTCAGAATGCCGATGATTAGAATGTTTGGTCACCTATACACTTGGAGGAGGGGCCAGTGAACCTGGTGCGATGACACAAATATCAATCTCTTGTGCATCCTACTTGGTTTCACTGACGCCTTCTCTAAATGTTCATATTTGTTCCGACCAACAAAATATGAGGCATTCCATTTAGTTCATACTAGCTACTTGTCTCTTATTTGAGTTTGCACTTCTTAGTTTCTTTGGCTTGTTCATATATGTGCAGATATGACGTGGTATGTCGTGTACAAGGGCAAGGTTCCCGGAGTCTACAACGACTGGGAGGAGTGTCGGAGACGAGGTTCACCGTTTTAGCGGTAACAGCTACAAAGGGTACACCACTAGAGCGGAGGCCGAAGACAGATACGCACGCTATCTGGCGGGAGAGAGGACGGAGCGGAGGAGGAACCGGATGAAGACCACTTTCATCGGGACGGTGCTAGTAGTGACTCTAGCTCTCTTCTATGTGATGCTAGTTTAGATGATCAACCTTGTGTAACCACTAGCTCATTTGTGACTTGTAACACCGTAACACTTATCTAATATTTGAAATCTTGTGAATCATGGAGGCTAATGTGAAGGACTATGTATTGGTATACTGTGCTAGCTGCTTATATGTGTTATATATACTGTATTTGTGTTGTTATAGTGTGATATACAACCTGTACAAATACCTGCCAGGAATACAAAAAATAAAAACGAAATACTAGCAGTGGCGCACTAGAGGACCATCAGTGGCGCACGACCTGTAAGTAGCAGTGGCGCACTAGTCTAGACCTTGTGGCGCACTACCCTCTGATCCCCTTTCGAAAGTAGCAGTAGCGCACCAGAACGCCATAACAGTGGCGCACCCCAGGAGGTAGCAGTAGCGCACCGACACCATAGAGTTGTGGCGCACTACTGCAGAACAACAGTGGCGCACCCCTTTGGGGTAATAGTGGCGCATCACTGGACTTGTCAATGGCGCACCACGTAGTGCGCCACTGTTACTTAGGGTAGTTGTGGCGCACCACTAGTGCGCCACTACTAAAACTTAGCAGTGGCGTGATAACAGTGGCGCACCACTAGTGCGCCACTGATGGGTAAAAGTGGTGCGCCACTGATTGCCCTTTTCCTAGTAGTGCTTGTTGGTGTGCTCATCGCACCTTCCTCTTGGGGTTCCCCAACAGCGTGTCTGCATACGATGAGCACACGCCATCAAGCTTGTTTTCTGGCGCTGTTGCCGGGGAGAAAGAAGATTTCTGCAAGGGGAGTCTCTCATCTCCAATCTCATTACTTTGTTATAGTTCGCTTAGTTTACTTTTTTGTTTGTTTGTTTTATTATATCAAAAACACAAAAAATTTAGTTTACTTTTATAGTTGTATTTTTATCATAAACACAAAAAAATAGTTTCTATTATAGCTGTTATTACGGTTGCTTAGTTTATTCCATGATCACTTTCCATGTGGATGTTTCTTGTTTTATTTTTTACTAGTTAGGCTTAATGGAAAATAACAAATTAGAAAGCTCTATAGTATTTATCTTGAGTTAGGACATGAAGAGTTCGAAGAGAAAATTAAGAAACCTATGAAACTTTATTTGCATGCTAATGGCAATGTTATTAGTACAAATTCTTTGAACACCATATTGCTAATTCTATGGAAAAGTCTAAGCTTGGGGAAGCTAGTTTTCATGAAAATGATCCTTTTACTTTCCCCGCTTTAGAGGAGAAAATTTGCTATGATGATTACAATGATGAATATAATATTTTCAGTCCACCTACTACTGGGGAGAAAATTAATTATGATTACAATATGTCTCCTATATCTGATGATTATGGTGATGAGAATAATAATGATAGCTATTTTGTTGAATTTGCTCCCACTACAATTAATAAGAATGATTATGCTTATGTGAAGAGTAATAATTATTTTATTCATGTGGCTCATGATAAGAATGGTTTATGTGATAGTTATATAATTGAGTTTATTCATGATGCTACTGAAAGTTATTATGATAGAGGAAAATATAGCTGTAGAAGTTTTCATGGTACTAAAACACCTCTCTATATGCTGAAAGTTTTGAAGTTACTCTTATTTTATCTTCCTATGCTTGTCACTTTGTTCTTTACGGATTTATTTGTGCACAAGATTCCTATGCATAAGAAGTGGGTTAGACTTAAATGTGTTTTTAATTTTCTTCTTGGTGCTTCTTCACTTGATAATACTTGATGCTCGCATTTTTTCTGCGCCTAGCTGAAAGGCGTTAAAGAAAATCGTTTATGGGAGACAACCCATGTTTTATTTACAGTTTTTTCTTTTTGTTGAGTCTTGGAAGTTATTACTACTGTTATGACCTTTCCTTATCATTTTTATTTCGTTTTTGTGCCAAGAAGAGCCTCAAATAGGAAGAAAGTAATGTTTGGGGAAGTTGGTGTCCTGAAAACAGATTCTGTGTTGTTACCATAAAAAATCGTAAAACTAGCCAGAGAGTAATTTTGAGCTGTCAGTTTTTATGCATATGCCCCAGGTTATTGTCTAACTTTCGTTAGTTAACCACTTTTCGAGATAAGTAACAAAGAATTTTCAAAATTTTTGATCTTTACCTGCTGTTCTGTTTTGACAGATTTCCGCACTATTTGCATTTGCCTCTTAAATCTCATTATTTTTGAGTTCTTTTGATCAAAGAGATTTTTGAAAGTTTGCTGCAGTAGCTTATGATTTAATAGATGTTTGATATATGTTAGTACTAAACACAAGTAGATTTTTTATTTTGATTGTACTAATGCTGCTAATGAAGAATTGTGCGAGGTTTTTGTATGAAGGAAGTTTTCAAGTGTAGGGAAAGAAGAATGATGTGATGAGATGAAGAATGAAAAAGCTCAAGCTTGGGGATTCCCCTGCATCCTAAGACATATTCAGGAGGTACAAGCGTCAAAGCTTGGGGATGCCCAAGGCATCCCTTCTTCATCAACAAAGCAACATGTCATCTCTCTATATGCAATATTTTTATTGCTTCATACGCTATGTGTTGTTCTTGGTGCGTCATTATTTTTGCTTTTGTTTTGTTTGCTGTAGCATATGTTGGATATCGGCACATTGGTTTTGGAGAAAGACCCGCTCCTTTTTAATTGCATAGAACGCTCTAGTTTTCACTATTATTGTTCTGCGAGTGTTCTAGTTTTCTGGTACTGCGTTTAGCTCTTGTTCTTTCATTCTAATTTTGTTCATATCACATTAGTATTCTTTATTTGTGTATGATTAGCTCTCTGTCCATATTATATTTCATCTCTGAGAGTTATTTCAAATAAGTTGATTAGTGTTGGATACGAGTAAAATATTTCATGACTATAGTCATGCAAATGGAAGCTTGTCTATACTGTGGCATAGATTTTGGCATGTCATGTTGGATGTTATTGTTTTCATATGCTTAGTATTTATTGTTTTAGCATGACTTGTTTCAAATGTATGAGAGTGCATAATGTTTCATTGAAAAGTATCATGTGTTATTTCTGTCATAAAAGCATAATATTGTGGTATTCTCCTTTGATGCTTTATTGGGTTGACTTGGTGCATGTTTATAACATGTTATGACTATAACCATTCAAATAAAGCCTCTATGATCATTTAGTTTTTTATTTGTAATATCACTTTATGCTTTGATTGATAGTGTTTTGTCGCTATGCATGATTATGCCCATTATTGCTCTCTTAGCTGATCGCTTCCAGTCTTTTTGCTAGCCTTCACATGTACTGAGTATGAGCTCTACTCGTGCATCCAACCACCAAAAACCTAAGTTTCCAATTGTGTCCATCATATCTACCTATATGTGGTATTTTACCGCCACTCCAAAGTAAATTTCTTGTGTGCTACCTTTAAATCTTCAAAAATAGTCACCTGTTTTGTGTAAATTATAGCTCATGGAAAAGTAGTCTAAAAACTATTGTAGTAAGTTTTATGTCCTATGCATTTTTAGTTCTTATAAGATGCTTGTTGTGTGATAACCATGCTGTCATGGGGAACACTATCAATATTCTTTTGTTGAATATCATGTGAAATACTATGCATGCTCATCTTGTTTGAAGTAAGGGAGATTTACCATGAGTTGCAAAGATTGGAGTATGCATATTGTTAGAGAGGAACATTGGGCCGCCAACTAAAGCCATGTTCACATGGTGGAAGTTTTAGCTGGACAAAAGTCCAAATATCTGTTGTCCTTGCGTTCCCGGTATGGATGTCCAAAAAGTTGAGATCAATAAAAATTGAGAAATCAGATGAGATGCATCTCCTAGGACCTTTGTAACGAGGCAAGGAGGTTTTGTGACACTTGGTTAAAATATATGTATGCGATGAAAATCCATGGAAATCCAAGCTAATTAGACAAGGTGTGAGCACTATTGGTATATTATGCATGAGGCAAGCAAACTTATAGGAAATAATTATGCATAGGTCATACTATTTATCACTACCTTTGACATAAGTATCACCTCTCAAAATAAATATTTTCGACACTCTTATTGCTTTCAAAATAAAAAAGCTCTGGCACATTGGTAATCCCTGCTTCTCTTGTGAAGGGCCTTTCTTTTACTTTCATGTTGAGTATTCACCTTCTATCTTATGCACCGATTAAAGAGAGCATAGTGGTCATTCTTATTGCAATGTGCATAGTCCCAAAATTATTATTGATTGATTCACGATTGAGCTATTGCTTGCTCTTAAATTACTTGTATCTAGTCACCCTCTAAACTTTGAAGGTGTCCTTGCATTTATGTTTTGCTATTCCATAAGGACATGTTGAGTACCACTTTATTATGTTTAATCTATGATCATAAACACACAGTTGCTTTCAGTGCACTATTATTCATGATCCTTTGTTTGAGTTGTTACTCTTCATGTTATAACATAGTTGATAAGTTCAATTGAATTATATCTATCATGCTTATGTTAGAGTACTTAGATCCCAGCTCACAATGCTTTACATGCTTAATCAAGATTTTGTTGGCTTTATTTCATTACTATGAGTTAATAGTTGTAATAGCTGCTATGGATGGTGGACAACCATGAAGCGGTGCTATGGACCTTGGCGCAATGCTGCTGATGATGATGGAGATCATGCTCATGTGCTTTGAAGATGGAGATGAAGGGCACAAGAAGAAAATGTCATATCATATCACATTATCCATGCACACGATAGAAAAAAACATAGAGACTATTTATTTATTTCAAACAGCTCATCGGTAAATACTACGAGTACTTTTGGATTGAATTTGAAAGTAAACGGACACTTCTCCGAATCTGACTGCTGAGGTCGGAACGGTGTCGTTAAACTGGAGATAAGTTTGACTCCCGTACGTGTGGACTCCAGCAAACGGTTAACGGCGGAGCAATGATATCCTTGTTGAATTTTGTTTCTTCTTCGCAATAGGCCGGGAAAATTGACTCATGGGAGAAGTGCCGCCCAACGGTGTCGACTCTCGAGTCAAGCTACTGCTCACCGCGAACTTAGACCCTTGCGGCATATTGTTGTCCGCCTTATAATCCGATCGACGGCGAGACACCCCGATTCCCGCCGGAAGACGAAGACGATACGGTACCCGTGGGCAATCGGATCTTGGCATTATAGGCAGGTCGTAAAAGCTCGGTCCCCGCCGTGTTGGCGTATTGTTTTCAGGATTTCGAGGTTGGCAGGATCGATAGCGATCTCTTGTTTGCATATCCTTCTCGATCGGGGCATCGATCGACATGGGCGATGCCGGCGAAATTCGTCTGCAGATAGCAGGTATCGTTCTGCGTAAGTCTTGTTACTGGAATTGTTGGAGAAAATTGGGAGGTAGAACAGTAGGTTAATCGATCGAGCCAAAGACGATGCAGGTACTGGAGGCGAAGAAGCTGATATAGACACGACTCCTGCAACCGCGGCGCCGCCGCCGATCTCGAAGCGCCTGCAATGGTGGGCGCTGGTGCTCGTCAATATCGTGTTCGTCCTCGCCGGACAGAGCGTGGCAACGCTCCTCGGCAGGATCTACTACGACCAGGGCGGCGGCAGCCTGTGGATGGCCACGTTGGTGCAGTCCTGCGGCACACCAATCGCCATCCCGCTGCTCCTCTACTTCGGGCGGCGGCGTCCCAAGTCCACCAGGGTGGCGCGGCCGCCGCTCCTGAAGATCGCGGCCATCTACGCCGGCCTGGGGATCCTCCTCGCGGGCGACAACCTGATGTACTCCTACGCGCTCCTCTACCTGCCGCTGTCGACCTACTCGCTCATCTGCGCCACCCAGCTCTCCTTCAACGCCGTCTTCTCCTACTTCATCAACAAGGAGAAGTTCACGGCGCTCATCCTCAACTCCGTCGTGCTGCTCACCTTCTCCGCCGCGCTCGTCGGCGTGAACAACGGCTCGGACGGGACCAACAGCAGCGTCCCGGCGGGGAAATTCATGGCCGGGTTCGCGCTCGCGCTGTCGGCTTCAGCGGTCTTCTCCCTGATCCTGTCCCTGAACCAGCTGACCTTCGACAAGGTGCTAAAGAGCGACACCTTCTACGACGTGATGGAGATGCAGTTCTGGAGCAACACCGCCGCCGCCCTCGTGTCCGTGGCCGGCCTGTTCATCTCCGGGGAGTGGAGCACCCTGGGCGGGGAGATGCACGGCTACAAGAAGGGCGCCGTGTCCTACGGGATGACGCTGGCGTGGACAGCCATATCGTGGCAGCTCACCACCATGGGCATGATGGGGCTCGTCGCCGCCGTGTCGTCGCTCTTCAGCAACGTCATCAGCACCGTCGGGATGCCGCTGGCGCCGGTCATCGCGGTCATTTTCCTCAAGGACAAGATGGACGGGGTTAAGGTGCTCGCGATGCTCATTGGCCTATGGGGGTTCGCCTCCTACATCTACCAGCACTTCCTTGACGATGCCAAGATTAAGAAGATTCTAGCTGAGAGTTCAGCGGACGACGACGAACACCAAACTGTAAAACTCGCCACAGAGTGATTGGATTTTGCAAGACTTCAAGTACAGACCCTGCTCGTACTTGTGATTGATCACGTTGGAATACTGTAGAGATCTCAATACTATATGGAGTACGTACTGTACTATAAATTTCAAAAGATCCTATCACAGTGGGTCTTCAGAAGAAAACAGTATAGAGAATAGAAGTTTTTATCGGTGCCCACTGTATAGTAGATTATTATGAAAAAACATCAGTTCAGACTTGCTCTGACTTCTGAGTGTACATTTTTTCCTGTGTGTACATATTATCTCCCTGTCATTTGCTCGGAAAAATCTCGGCTAATTTTCAACGGAGGTCACATCTCATGCAGGATATGCGTGTCAGTTTGTGCAATGATAGATGCAATCACATCTGATATGGAGAAAATTGGCCGCCACAATTTGGCGATATTTGAACGATTCTACTGTTTGCTGTTGTCACTTGTCACAGTCCAGTCAAAACACCTATTACATAGTTGGTCGATGGTGCCCAGAAGTTTGTGCAAACCACAGAAATGTAGCCTGTGTGATGGTGCGTACCGGATAGCAACGCTCCGCTTCGAACAACACTGACAGGCAGAAACTGCTGCTTTGCTTTTGGATCGTAGCTCCAAATCTAACAAAGGGTACTCTATAATGAAAGATATCATGTATGGACGGATCTTTGAGCTGCAACACGGCACATGTGCCAACTTTTGGGTCAATTACCGCTACACCGTCCAGTCTTTAGAACTACATAAGAGTCTGGATGGACATCCCTAACATTCAACTAAACCTCCGTCTTTAGAAACTACATAAGAGTTTTGATGGGCATCCTTAACATTCAACCAAACCTTTGGGCAGGTCAATCAATTGAGCATTGGTGGAGAACCATTACATGTCGATCTACGCCAAACCGCAAGGCTGTAGCTTCCCTTAATCTTCTTATCACTTGGGAGATTTGGAATGATGGGTCTTCCAAAACAAACACATGCAGCCTTTAATTTTGTTAGATAAAATTAAGAGAGAAACCCGCTTGCAGGTATATAAAATTAAGAGAAAAACCCGTTTGGGTGAAATAATCGGGAGAGTGATCTCTTGTACCTTATGGCTTGTATGGACTATCTTGTTCAAATACTCTTTGTTAATCAATAAATTAGGTCAAAAGTTTTACCTTCATTTAAAAAAAACACGGCACTAGTATAACAACAACAAAAACAAAAAATCGAGGATAAACCAACAACGATGATGGAGCAAAAAAACTACGACTTCAAGCGATTTTATCACATGATGCAGACGCTAGGACTAATGAGTACTAGGAAAAAAGGGATAATGGCAATGGCTAGTTGTTTAACTGAAAATTTGACCATGCTATCCAGCTATCATTGCCCAGCAGAATGGCTCGGCTTGACTTCAGATCGAGCCAGCTTGAGCTCACCTTGAGAAAAATTGACACAATAGTAGCCCTTGGTCAAAATATGTGGAGATTTCAAATCGTACAAGAAATTATAAAAATTGTATGAATTAATTTGTTTCGACTAAATACACTTTTATGCGGTTTGGTTTTTCAGTTTCAGTTTGACTGAAATTATAAAAGCATTCAGATATCCTAAATTGTTGGGCAAAGTGAGCAGGAAATCGTCTAAAACACTCGTGGTAGATACTTATTTACTTTTTTCAAATTTATGTATATTTAGAATCTTTTCGGTTCAGATTTAGTCGAAATATGTAAAAATAATTCAAATCTCCTATATGGCTGGGCAAACTAACCCTGGAAGTTTTCTAGAATGCTCAACGTAAACATTTTGTTTCACTAGTTTTTAATTTTTTAGAGCATTTGGATTTTGAGTTCAGGTTTGGTTCAAATATGTAAAAACATTCAGATCTCCTAAATTATTTGGCAAATTGACCCCGGAAGTTTTTCGGAATACTCATAGCTCATTTCACTAGTGCCTTTTTATTTGTTTTGGGATTTTTTTATTGAAATCCATATTTCATTCAAATATGTAAAAATATTCAGGTGAATAGCTCATGTGCGACGTTTTTGCATGGAATTGGATGAGAAGCGGCGTTGTTCGTCAAAATAGCTGGCATGCGACGTTGTTTAGGTAGGAAATAGCTCAGAGCCACCCGTGCCATAAAACGGTCGTTAAGGAGACAGTTAGTTTACTTAATGGTCTGGTTAAGTTAGTGGTGGACTGAGTCAAACCAACCGACCCAACCACACCCTTCCGACCGAGCGCGCGCGAAACATTCTATGGCGGCGGCGGTGGTGGCGGAGCTTGCTCAGACGATGGCGGCGCTTTCGTTCTACGGCGGACGTGGTGAGTGCCATTCGAAACCCAAATTCCCCTTCCATCATTCTCACCCCATTAGATCTGAGGGCACCATTTTGGGGTTGAGCTTAGATTGTGGCCGGCGGAGGTGCTGAGCGAGGGGAACGAGATGGAGGCGGGAGAGGGGACAAGTAATCGGTAACTCATCCCATCTTGAAACTTAATTTCAATTCTATTTGCTTACTACCTCGAATCCTAACTCACATTGCCCACCAAAAACAGGGGAAGGGATACATTCAAATTTTGCATAAAATTCTTTCCCTCCAAGGCATTGTTGCTTGATGGAAGCATGCGAGTGATTGAGAGAGAGACGATGGTTGAATGGGATGTACCTATTGAAGACATTGATCCACAAGAACTAGAAAGAATGAAGAGGAGGCGGTGAGGAATGTGGTGGAAAAAATTGGGAGAGTGTGGTTTTGGGACCAGAGCAAGAAGTTTCTTTGTTAGGGTTTGAAGATTGGAAACAGAAGTATGTTTGGATTGAAACAGGGGAAGAAATGGTAGATGAAATCGATCGGCGAGACGGCTGGACAAGCAGAAGTTTTCTGTTTTTGGCACAACTCATTGATCCGAACCCTGCATCTAGGGTTGGATATGTGGCATCGAAGTTGGCTTGTCAGATTGTTGAGGATGATTGGGCTACACAAATGCAAATAATGCCAATAGTTACTGAATTGGCAGTGTTATCAGGGGAGGCGGGTGCAGAAGAGGAAGTTAATCATGTTGAGGAGGTTGTATCTATTGATTGGAATACAATTGAGATAAGTGACCGAACAGATTTGGTCATTGCTTCAATGTCTGACATTCAAATGGCAACTATGTTTGGTATTCCTGTAGATAAGAAAGACAAGGAAAAGGAGAAAATTGAAGCTGCAGATGATGGTAACATACATTCAAGGACTGCAAATGCAAATGTTGATGTAGATATAGATTCAGAGTTGATGCATAATGTTGCAGTTGGAGTGCTTGATGGACATGATGATGAGCTTATATGTGTTTATGAAAAATAAAATCTAGTTATTTAAGTAGGTAGATTGTTTCCAAGCATAGATGAGTTTATGATGTGTTTCAGGACTTATGTAGTCAAACATGAGTTTGAAACCAAGACTTTATGGACAGATACAAAGAAATTATATGCCAAGTGCAAAGGTTATGATGGTGGTGCCATGCCATGCAAGTGGTATATATCAGCTAGACGTCAACCTGATGGAAGGAAAATAAGGATGAATAAAATTCCAAAAGCACATACTTGTATTACAACTTCACAAAAGGTTTCAAAAATGACATCCCAACTTTGGGTGGCAGAAAAAATCACTCCTATTTTAGCCAAAACACCAAAGACCACTACAAAGAAACTGAAAGTAGACCTGGAAAAGGATTACCCAATCCAGCTGAAATATACTACATTGTGGAAGGCAAAGCAAAGAGTAATGAAACAATTATTTGGTGATTGTGCAAATACATTTAGAATGCTTTATAGCTTCAAAGCAGAAGTGGATAAAAGGTGTCCTGGCAGTGTTGTTGAGATAGATATTGAGGTAACACCAGATGGGAAAGTGTACTTCTCCAAATTCTTCATGGATTTAAAGCCTTGCATTGATGGCTTCAAAGAAGGATGCCGTCCATATTTGAGTAAAGATTCATCATTTTTGACTAGCAAGTGGAATGGTCAACTTGCAGCTTGCAATGCTCTAGGTGGACACAATTGGATGTACCTTGTAGCTATTGGCTTGTTTCAGTCTGAGACAGAGGTTTCATGGACATGGTTGATGATGCAGTTGAAAAGAAGCATTGCTTCAGTGTCCCCTTTGGCAGTCCACACTAACGCATATAAAGGGCTAGAAAATGCAGTGAAGAATTTTTTCCCCATTCTAAGCAGAGGGAGTGTTTTGGTCATATGTGGATGAATGTGATCAAAAAATTCAGTGGAGATGCATTTGGCCGCATGTGGCCAGCAACAAGAGCATACAAGCTTAGTACACATGAGTGTCATCTGAATAAGATAAAAGAAGCAAACACTGAGTTTGGCCCTTGGATGGAGACCTACCATTCTCTTTTGTGGTACTGGTCAGGATTTAACACTACAATCAAGTGTGATCATATCAACAACAATTTGCCATAAAGTTTTAACAACAGGATAAATGATTTGAAGGAGTTTCCTTTCCATGACATGGTTGACCAAATTAGGATCATGATCATGAGGTTATGGGAATTGAGAGCAAGGATTGGTGATAAGCTGCAAGGGCAGGATAAACTGCCTACTGTAGTGCTGCAGGTAGTCAACATGAGCAGAGGGATTGCACACTTGTGTGTTGTGAAATCCTCATTGCATGGTGGTGAAGTTAGAGACACAAAGACTACCAGAAGGCATGTTGTTGACACTGAAAAGAAAGAATGCAGCTGCATGGAGTGGCAACACACTAGAAAACCTTGTGAACATCCCATCATTTTTTTGGCATCCAAACCCAAGCTAAATATGCACCCATTTTTGCATGAATATTACTCAGTTGAAAAATCCAGAGCTGCATATGCACAACCAATTCCACCACTTACAGATCAGTCTCAGTGGCCTGAAGTGAACATAGAATTCTCCTTGTGCGCTCCTTTGACGAGAAGGAAGGCTGGCTGGCCTAAACAGAGTAGATACAAGCCTTGGTTTGAACCAAGTGCAAACTGGAGCTACTTTTGAGCATGCTGTCCAACCTGAAATTCCGCCTCTAAATCGTGTTGTGGGAAGGCCTAGTGAAGGTGATGCAAAGAAAACAAGGAGTATGAATGATCTTCTTGGTATAGAAGCAAAAACAAGCAAAAGCAAGCCGAAGCCGAAGCCGGAGAAGAAGAAATCAAAAGCTAAGAGTAAGTGATGTATTGTATTGTTACTTTGATTCTCGAAAACTTGTGTGATTTGTAATTTGGTACTCGTGTTCTGATGTTGAAACATGTTACTGTGATGCTATTTGTATTATGAATATTTCAAATTCAAATTTGAACCAAATTCAAATTTTAAAGTTGGCGTGCTATTTGGATGTTGCAATGTTATTTGATTGTTCTGCATCACTATTTTTTCGTAACTTATTCATTTTGTAGAGTAAACTAATTTTCATCTTTTTTTTTCACGAAAGATGTGTTCAAAAACGGCTCGGGGTGGGGGTAAACGACCCCATTCCTAAGCACTTTTTTTCAACCTTATCTAAATCAACGTATGTTTTAGGAATCGTTAGTATATGACATAAGAAGACTACGTGAGCTGGTTTTACATTTTTCCGATTTTTTTTGAATTTTATATCCTCATTGCAAATTTGGTCAAATTTAGGCCAAACTCGGGTTTGACCAAAATTCAACAAGTTTAAAACATGAAAATGAAAAATTAAGCATGGATCCTTCTTACTTACTCCAAAATGAAGCTATTACCAAAGTTTTATTCCATTTCATGATTCAAATTTCAAACCCTTCAATTCAACCATTGACTTCATACGATAGAGTTGGAGATATCACATTCCTTACATGATTTTTTTGTTTCATGCTATCTACACCTTGTTTATAATTTTATATGGTTAGTATATGACATAATAAGACTATGTGAGCTGGTTTTACATTTTTCAGAATTTTTTGAATTTTATATCCTCATTTCAATTTCGGTCAAACTTAGGCCAAACTCGGATTTGACCAAGATTTAAACAAGTTTAAAATATGAAAATGAAAAATTAAGCCTCGATCATTCTTACTTACTCCAAAATGATGTTATTACCAAAGTTTTGTTCCGTTTCATGATTCAAAGTTCAAACCCTTCTCTTCAACCCTTGAATTCATACGACAGAGTTGGAGATATCACATTCCTTACATGATTTCTTTGTTTCATGCTATCTACACAATGTTTATAATTTTATATGGTTAGTATATGACATAAGAAGACTATATGAGCTTGTTTTACATTTTTCTGATTTTTTTGAATTTTATATCCTCATTTCAAATTTGGTCAAATTTAGACCAAACTCAGGTTTGACCAAGATTTAAACAAGTTTAAAACATGAAAATAAAAAACTAAACCTAGATCCTTCTTACTTACTCCAAAATGAAGCTATTACCAAAGTTTTGTTCATTTCATGATTCAAATTTCAAACCCTTCTCTTCAACCCTTGACTTCATACGACAGAGTTGGAGATATCACATTCCTTACACGATTTCTTTGTTTCATGCTATGTACAACTTTTTTTATCATTTTATATGGTTAGCATATGACATAAGAAGACCATGTGAGATGGTTTTACATTTATCTGATTTTTTTTAATTTTATATCCTCATTTCAGATTTGGTCAAACCTAAGGTTTGACCACCTTACGGGCAAAAACGGCATAGTGAAATGAAAATCCAAGCCCAGATCCTTGTTCCTCACTAAAAGGTGAAACTATTGAAATTTGCAAACTTTGAAAAAAACTTTTGGAACCCTTCAAACCGTGGACTAAGCTCAAAACCCCTCAAAACCCCGTTTGTTGACTAGCTAACCTTATTGACCAATGTCAGCCGTAGATCTAACCGTAACGCGCTACGATGTATGTCCGATCTAGTCTTATAGAAGGAAACGAGCCCAGTCTGTGGGAAGATCTTCTTGCAGCGTACACCGTTCATTGAGGCAAGCTCAGCCGTCCGATCATGGCTTCTAGAAGGAGTCATGCCTGATCTGCGGCATCGCCCGTTCTTCCACGTGATTGGATTCTTTTTTTTCTTCTCTGAGCACGTCGAGGAAAGCTGGCGAGAGATAGGGAAATGCCCGTTGGCCCGTCGTCGCGTCAACACCTAGCTCACGGTCCCATCTAGACCTGGCATGCGTGCGCTGCTCGCAACCTTTTCCATGCATGCCCCATGCAGCGTCGTACCAAGACGTGGGATAGAAATCGGTGAGAAAATCACAGAGACATTAAATCTACCCACTTAATTGCACCGTAATTTCCCCTCATTTATTTTTCTTTTTTCCTTCGCTTGTTTGTACCGCATGCAGAGAGAAAAGGGGATCTGGGAAATTAGGAGCTCCATTTACTAGCGACCTAGAAATTAGGAAAGTAATAATCTCAAAATACCTGAAAAAGCTCCCTGGCCCTAAATTCCCAAAAATAGGGAGTACGCACGTAATTAAATTTTTCTATCTCCTAGGTACACTCGTCGGTCCGTTGGGCAGAACCCTAAACCCCGCTTGCATAGCTGGTCGACGCAGAGGAGCGCAGCGTGGTCGACGCAGAGGAGGGCAGCCCACCTTGAAATGCACGCATGCATGCAGTGGGACATCGCATTGTAGCTATTTTTGCAGTCATCGCATTGATCGTGCGCAGCGCAGCACATGTGGCTGCCTACGCCTAGCACACGTAATACTAGGCTATTCCACTTACTTCCTCACACGTAGCTTAATCGACCAGCTTCATCTCCCCCAATTAATTCACTTCGCCTCAACTTATTCGCCCCAGGTTAATAAATAGTGCGCCTAAACTTCATCTTCTTCTCCATCTTCGAAAAGCTCCGATGCATCCCCTTTGCCTCAAACCCTCTCGTAAAAAACCCCAAAAACCTCTCAGGCCCCTTCAAAAACCCTCTCTGCCATGTCGTACTACACACCTTTTAGCAACTCCAATGATGTTAGAGATGTGGATAACCACCCAGAGCATCGCCATTGGTGGGAGAGGGCACCGAAGGAATGTCCGAGAAGGCGCGGGCGATACACCGCCCCCGACTCCAACTCCAACTCCCCCTACCAGTCGGGTGGCGACTTCGTCCACAACCCCAACCCCGACGAGGTCAACAGGATCGGCCAGCGCTCCGACCCGGCCGTCGCGAAGTACTGGGAGACACAAGAGCAGAGGAAGGTTGCTGCTGAGGCTCGTAAGCAGCAGCGGGCGGCGGTGAGGGGGTAGAGCGCCACAGCGAGGCGGCTGGCCAATATGGCGGAGAGGGTGGCGACACGGGCCCGGGTTGAGGCGTTGGCGGCGTTGGAGGAGGCCCAAATGGAGGCGAGGGCGGCGAAGTGGAGGGAAGCGGCAGCGGCAGCGACGTGGGCCCCATGGCCACCGGCGTGGCAATAGGCCAGCCTCCAGGTGGCGAGGTTGGCCGCCAGGCGAACTAGGCTAGGGTTTGGGGTGGGGCACACGTTCCCTAGTGTTTATCGTTTTTTATGTTTTTGATCTTTGTCATGTAAAAGGCTACTATCATGTTCGTGTCGTGTCCGTGCATGACACGAACTAAATATCGTCATGCTAGTACTATTGTAATGCTACTATCGTGTATTGTGCATGTTTCAGTTTTACCTCGCCCAAAAAAATTATCTCACCCAAAAAATATGTGCTAACATTTTAGTGAACCAAAATGCTCAATCTCAACGTGGAACCTAATTTCATCAAGGTGCAAAATAAACAACAACCTAAAACTGAGTTTCCAAATAATATTCGTCAACAATCCAAAAAAGAGTGAAAGTAAAAAATATTTGGGTCTGGCCCGTGCCTGTCTAGTTAGTTTGGACCGCGTGCATTTTTTTCAACAGCGTACCGTAATTTACAATTGGACCTTGCTACTTTCTATTTGGGCTTGGCCTTTATTAGCACTCCTCTTTCATTTTACACACATTTCTAACATTTTACGAAATTATGAAACAAACTAAAATAAATGATGGATTTTTTGTGATGCATTTGTTCCAAGTTACCCATACACCAATTTGAGCAGGCTAACTGCAACAGTAATTACATTGTTTAATGACTACCGATCAGCAATTAGACAACACACATTTGCACATTTTACGAATTGAAACAAACCAAATCAAATCAAATTGCATATGTGATGCATTAAGATGTTGTGTAGAGCACACAGTTGGGGAACCCCAAGAGGAAGGTATGATCAGCACAACAGCAAATATTCCCTCAGTAAGAAACCAAGATTTAATCGACCAGTAGGAGAAAGAAATCACTTCTGAAGGTATTGCTAGCTAACTTTGGCAGGGCGCACTACCGGTGTTAGCAATAACGTGGAACCTGCACACAAAATAATAAAAATATTTTGCCCCAACTTACAGTGAGATTGTCAATCTCATCGATTTTGCTGAAAACAAAGGATTAAACGTATAGTGTGGAAAGAGATATTTGTTTGCAGTGAAATAAAGAGAACAGTGCTTGCAGTTGCCGTGTGAGTTGTGAATAATGAGAACATGTATTTGCAGTGTAAAAGAAAAGACCGGGGTCCACAGTTCACTAGAGTTGTCTCTCCATAAAGATAAATAAATGTTGGGTAAAAAAATTACAGCTGGGCAATTGACAGAATAAAGATAATACATGACAAGATGATTGCTATGAGATTCATTTGGGCATTACAACAAGATTCATAGACCGTAATGAAGGATAACGTTGCATAGAAAACAAAAAATTTCCTACTGCGAACACGCAATCCAAGCCAAGATGCAATCTAGAAGACGGTAGCAACGAGGGGGTATCGAGTCTCACCCTTGAAGAGATTCCAAAGCCTACAAGAT
Source organism: Lolium rigidum (assembly GCF_022539505.1). Taxonomy (NCBI): domain Eukaryota; kingdom Viridiplantae; phylum Streptophyta; class Magnoliopsida; order Poales; family Poaceae; genus Lolium; species Lolium rigidum. The sequence continues at coordinate 61,045,238 of NC_061514.1, read as the reverse complement.
GAGGCTCTTGTTGCTGCGGTAGACGTTCACTTGCCGCTTGCAAAAGCGCGTAGAAGATCTTGATCACGATCGGTTCCGGCGCCACGAACGGGCAGCACCTCCGTACTCGGTCACACGTTCGGTTGTTGATGAAGACGACGTCCACCTCCCCGTTCCAGCGGGCAGCGGAAGTAGTAGCTCCTCTTGAATCCGACAGCACGACGGCGTGGTGTCGGTGGTGGTGGAGAAATCCGGCGGAGCTTCGCTTAAGCGTGCGGGATGTGGTGGAGGAGAGAGACCGCTAGGGTTTGGGGAGAGAGGGGGGTTTGGCGCCGACCCTTGATACGTCTCCGACGTATCGATAATTTCTTATGTTCTATGCCATATTATTGATGATACCTACATGTTTTATGCACACTTTATGTCATATTCGTGCATTTTCTGGAACTAACCTATTAACAAGATGCCGAAGTGCCAATTCCTGTTTTCTCGCTGTTTTTGGTTTCAGAAATCCTAGTAACGAAATATTCTCGGAATTGGACGAAACGAAGACCCAGGGGCCTATTTTTCCACGGAGCTTCCAGAAGACCGAAGAGCATACGAAGTGGGGCCACGAGGTGGCGACACCACAAGGCGGCGCGGCCAAGGAGGGGCCCGCGCCGCCCTATGGTGTGGGCCTCTCGTTTGGCCCCCGACTCTACCCTTCCGCCTACTTAAAGCCTCCGTCGCGAAACCCCTGATGCGAAAAACCACGATACGGAAAACCTTACTGAGACGCCGCCGCCGCCGATCCCATCTCGGGGGATTCGGAGATCTCCTCCGGCACCCTGCCGGAGAGGGGATTCATCTCCCGGAGGACTCTACACCGCCATGGTCGCCTCCGGAGTGATGAGTGAGTAGTTCACCCCTGGACTATGGTCCATAGCAGTAGCTAGATGGTTGTCTTCTCCTCATTGTGCTTCATTGTTGGATCTTGTGAGCTGCCTAACATGATCAAGATCATCTATCTGTAATTCTATATGTTGTGTTTGTCGGGATCCGATGGATAGAGAATACCATGTCATGTTAATTATCAAGTTATTACATATGTGTTGTTTATGATCTTGCATGCTCTCCGTTACTAGTAGAGGCTCTGGCCAAGTTTTTGCTTTTAACTCCAAGAGGGAGTATTTATGCTCGATAGTGGGTTCATGCCCGCATTGACACCGGGACGAGTGACGAAAGTTCTAAGGTTGTGTTGTGCTGTTGCCACTAGGGATAAAACATTGGCGCTATGTCCGAGGATGTAGTTGTTGATTACATTACGCACCATACTTAATGCAATTGTCTGTTGCTTTGCAACTTAATACTGGAGGGGTTCGGATGATAACCTGAAGGTGGACTTTTTAGGCATAGATGCGGTTGGATGGCGGTCTATGTACTTTGTCGTAATGCCCAATTAAATCTCACTATACTTATCATGTCATGTATGTGCATTGTTATGCCCTCTCTATTTGTCAATTGCCCGACTGTAATTTGTTCACCCAACATGCTTTTATCTTATGGGAGAGACACCTCTAGTGAACTGTGGACCCCGGTCCATTCTTTAATACTTGATATACAAATCTGCTTGCAATACTTGTTTTTACTATTTTCTCTCGCAAACAATCATCTTCCACACAATACGGTTAATCCTTTGTTACAGCAAGCCGGTGAGATTGACAACCTCACTTGTTTCGTTGGGGCAAAGTACTTTGGTTGTGTTGTGCAGGTTCCACGTTGGCGCCGGAATCCCTGGTGTTGCGCCGCACTACATCCCGCCGCCATCAACCTTCAACGTGCTTCTTGGCTCCTCCTGGTTCGATAAACCTTGGTTTCTTTCTGAGGGAAAACTTGCTGCTGTGCGCATCATACCTTCCTCTTGGGGTTGCCCAACGAACGTGTGAAATACACGCCATCAAGCTATTTTTCTGGCGCCGTTGCCGGGGAACTGAAGAAAAGCTACACCACAAAGATTTCTAACTCCCACGTCAACTACACGCCAGCTCTTTTTCGGCGCCGTTGCCGGGGAGATCAAGACACGCTGCAAGGGGAGTCTCCACTTCCCAATCTCTTTACTTTGTTTTTGTCTTGCTTTATTTTATTTACTACTTTGTTTGCTGCACTTATATCAAAACACAAAAAAATTAGTTGCTAGTTTTACTTTATTTGCTATCTTGTTTGCTATATCGAAAACACAAAAAAATTAGTTTACTTGCATTTACTTTATCTAGTTTGCTTTATTTACTACTGCTAAAATGGCCAACCCTGAAAATACTAAGTTGTGTGACTTCACTAGCACAAATAATAATAATTTCCTATGCACACCTATTGCTCCACCTGCTACTACAGCAGAATTCTTTGAAATTAAACCTGCTTTACTTAATCTTGTTATGCGAGAGCAATTTTCACGGTGTTAGTTCTGATGATGCTGCTGCCCATCTCAATAATTTTGTTGAACTATGTGAAATGCAAAAATATAATGATGTAGATGGTGACATTATAAAATTAAAATTGTTTCCTTTCTCATTAAGAGGAAGAGCTAAAGATTGGTTGCTATCTCTGCCTAAGAATAGTATTGATTCATGGACTAAATGCAAGGATGCTTTTATTGGTAGATATTATCCCCCTGCTAAAATTATATCTTTGAGGAGTAGCATAATGAATTTTAAACAATTGGATAATGAACATGTTGCTCAAGCTTGGGAAAGAATGAAATCTCCGGTTAAAAATTGCCCAACCCATGGACTGACTACTTGGATGATCATCCAAACCTTCTATGCGGGACTAAATTTTTCTTCGCGGAATTTATTGGATTCAGCTGCTGGAGGTACCTTTATGTCCATCACTCTTGGTGAAGCAACAAAGCTTCTTGATAATATGATGATTAATTACTCTGAATGGCACACGGAAAGAGCTCCACAAGGTAAGAAGGTAAATTCTGTTGAAGAATCCTCTTCCTTGAATGATAAGGTTGATGCTATTATGTCTATGCTTGCGAATGATAGGACTAATTTTGATCCTAATAATGTTCCATTAGCTTCATTGGTTGCCCAAGAAGAACATGTTGATGTAAACTTCATTAAAAATAATAATTTCAACAACAATGCTTATCGGAACAATTCTAGTAATAACTATAGGCCATATCCTTATAATAATGGTAACGGTTATGCTAATTCTTATGGGAATTCTTACAACAATAATAGGAATACACCCCCTGGACTTGAAGCCATGCTTAAAGAATTTATTAGTACACAAACCGCCTTTAACAAATGCTGTTGAGGAAAAGCTCAATAAAATTGATATTCTTGTTTCTAGAGTTGATAGTCTTGCCTCTGATGTTGATCTTTTGAAATCGAAAGTTATGCCTAATAGGGATATTGAAAATAAAATTGTTACTACAGCAAATGCCATCCAAGTTAGAATTAATGAGAATATAAGATTAATGGCTGAACTGCGTGCTAGGTGGGATAGAGAAGAAAATGAAAAACTAGCTAAAAAGGAAAATGTAGCTAAAGTTTGGACTATTACCACCACTAGCAATGCTAATGATTCACATGTTTCTGCACCTCCTACTATCAATAGTAAAATAATTGGTGTTGGCAATGCTTCTACTCCTAGTGCAAAGCGCGCAAAATTACCTGAAACTGCTAAAACTGCTGAAACTGCTTGTGATAAAGCTGCTGAAATTTTTTCCAACCTTGGGGATGATAATCCCATTGCTTTAGATTGTAATGATTTAGAGTTTGATGATTGCCACATCTCTGAAGTTATAAAGTTCTTGCAAAAACTTGCTAAGAGTCCCAATGCTAGCGCTATAAACTTGGCTTTCACAAAACATATTACAAATGCTCTCATAAAAGCTAGAGAAGAGAAACTAAAACTTGAAACTTCTATTCCTAGAAATCTAGAGGATGGTTGGGAGCCCATCATTAAAATGAGAGTCAAAGATTTTGATTGTAATGCTTTATGTGATCTTGGTGCAAGTATTTCGTTATGCCTTAAAAAGTCTATGATATGCTTGACTTGCCACCATTGAAAAACTGTTATTTGGATGTTAATCTCGCTGATAATGCTAAAAAGAAACCTTTGGGGAAAGTTGATAATGTTCATATTATGGTTAACAATAACCTTGTCCCCGTTGATTTTGTTGTCTTGGATATTGAATGCAATGCATCTCGCCCCATTATATTGGGAAGACCTTTTCTTCGAACCGTTGGTGCCACTATTGATATGAAGGAAGGTAATATTAAATATCAATTTCCTCTCAAGAAAGGTATGGAACACTTCCCTAGAAAGAGAATGAAGTTACCTTATGATTCTATCATTAGAACAAATTATGATGTTGATGCTTCGTCTCTTGATGTTACTTGAGATACACTTTCTGCGCCTAGCTGAAAGGCGTTAAAGAAAAGCGCTTATGGGAGACAACCCATGTTTCTACTACAGTATTTTGTTTTATATTTGTGTCTTGGAAGTTGTTTACTACTGTAGCAACCTCTCCTTATCTTAGTTTTATGTTTTGTTGTGCCAAGTAAAGTCTTTGATAGAAAAGTAAGTACTAGATTTGGATTACTGCGCAGTTCCAGATTTCTTTGCTGTAACGAATCTGGGTATACCTCCCTGTAGGTAGCTCAGAAAATTAAGCCAATTTACGAGCATGATCCTCAGATATGTACGCAACTTTCATTCAATTTGAGCATTTTCGTTTGAGCAAGTCTGGTGGCCTAATAAAATCCATCTTTACGGACTGTTCTGTTTTGACAGATTCTGCCTTTTATTTTGCATTGCCTCTTTTGCTATGTTGGATGAATTTCTTTGATCCATTAATGTCCAGTAGCTTTATGCAATGTCCAGAAGTGTTAAGAATGATTGTGTCACCTCTGAACATGTGAATTTTTATTATGCACTAACCCTCTAATGAGTTGTTTCGAGTTTGGTGTGGAGGAAGTTTTCAAGGATCAAGAGAGGAGTATGATGCAATATGATCAAGGAGAGTGAAATCTCTAAGCTTGGGGATGCCCCGGTGGTTCACCCCTGCATATTCTAAGAAGACTCAAGCGTCTAAGCTTGGGATGCCCAAGGCATCCCCTTCTTCATCGACAACATTATCGGGTTCCTCCCCGAAACTATATTTTTATTCCGTCACATCTTATGTACTTTGCTTGGAGCGTCGGTTTGTTTTTGTTTTTTGTTTTGTTTGAATAAAATGGATCCTAGCATTCACTTTATGGGAGAGAGACACGCTCCGCTGTAGCATATGGACAAATATGTCCTTAGGCTCTACTCATAGTATTCATGGCGAAGTTTCTTCTTCGTTAAATTGTTATATGGTTGGAATTGGAAAATGCTACATGTAGTAACTCTAAAATGTCTTGGATAAATTGATACTTGGCAATTATTGTGCTCATGTTTAAGCTCTTGCATCATATACTTTGCACCCATTAATGAAGAAATACTTAGAGCTTGCTAATTTGGTTTGCATATTTGGTTTCTCTAGAGTCTAGATAACATCTAGTATTGAGTTTTGAACAACAAGGAAGACGGTATGGAGTCTTATAATGTTTACCATATGTCTTTTATGTGAGTTTTGCTGTACCGTTCATCCTTGTGTTTGTTTCAAATAACCTTGCTAGCCTAAACCTTGTATCGAGAGGGAATACTTCTCATGCATCCCAAATACTTGAGCCAACCACTATGCCATTTGTGTCCACCATACATACCTACTACATGGTATTTATCCGCCATTCCAAAGTAAATTGCTTGAGTGCTACCTTTAAAATTCCATCATTCACCTTTGCAATATATAGCTCATGGGACAAATAGCTTAAAAACTATTGTGGTATTGAATATGTACTTATGCACTTTATCTCTTATTAAGTTTCTTGTTGTGCGATAACCATGTTTCTGGGGACGCCATCAACTATTCTTTGTTGGATATCATGTGAGTTGCTATGCATGTCCGTCTTGTCTGAAGTAAGAGAGATCTACCACCTTTATGGTTGGAGCATGCATATTGTTAGAGAAGAACATTGGGCCGCTAACTAAAGCCATGATTCATGGTGGAAGTTTCAGTTTTGGACATATATCCTCAATCTCATGGTGCATTGCAAAGATCCGGTAGTCCAAGCTAATTAGGACAAGGTACGGGCACTATTAGTATACTATGCATGAGACTTGCAACTTGTAAGATATAATGTACATAACTCATATGCTTTATTACTACCGTTGACAAAATTGTTTCATGTTTTCAAAATAAAAGCTCTAGCACAAATATAGCAATCGATGCTTTCCTCTTTGAAGGACCATTCTTTTTACTTTTATGTTGAGTCAGTTCACCTATCTCTCTCCACCTCAAGAAGCAAACACTTGTGTGAACTGTGCATTGATTCCTACATACTTGCATATTGTACTTGATTATATTACTCTATGTTGACTATTATCCATGAGATATACATGTTACAAGTTGAAAGCAACCGCTGAAACTTAATCTTCCTTTCTGTTGCTTCAATACCTTTACTTTGATTTGTTGCTTTATGAGTTAACTCTTATGCAAGACTTATTAATACTTGTCTTGAAGTACTATTCATGAAAAGTCTTTGCTTTATGATTCACTTGTTTACTCATGTCATTACCATTGTTTTGATCGCTGTATCCACTACATATGTTTACAAATAGTATGATCAAGGTTATGATGGCATATCACTTCAGAAATTATCTTTGTTATCGTTTTACCCGCTCGGGACGAGCGGAACTAAGCTTGGGGATGCTTGATACGTCTCCGACGTATCGATAATTTCTTATGTTCTATGCCATATTATTGATGATACCTACATGTTTTATGCACACTTTATGTCATATTCGTGCATTTTCCGGAACTAACCTATTAACAAGATGCCGAAGTGCCGGTTCTCGTTTTTCGCTGTTTTTGGTTTCCGAAATCCTAGTAACGAAATATTCTCGGAATTGGACGAAACGAAGACCCAGGGGCCTATTTTTCCACGGAGCTTCCAGAAGACCGAAGAGCATACGAAGTGGGGCCACGAGGTGGCGACACCACAAGGCGGCGCGGCCAAGGAGGGGCCCGCGCCGCCCTATGGTGTGGGCCCCTCGTTTGGCCCCCGACTCTGCCCTTCCGCCTACTTAAAGCCTCCGTCGCGAAACCCCTGATGCGAAAAACCACGATACGGAAAACCTTATTGAGACGCCGCCGCCGCCGATCCCATCTCGGGGATTCTCGGAGATCTCCTCCGGCACCCTCGCCGGAGAGGGGATTCATCTCCCGGAGGACTCTACACCGCCATGGTCGCCTCCGGAGTGATGAGTGAGTAGTTCACCCCTGGACTATGGGTCCATAGCAGTAGCTAGATGGTTGTCTTCTCCTCATTGTGCTTCATTGTTGGATCTTGTGAGCTGCCTAACATGATCAAGATCATCTATCTGTAATTCTATATGTTGTGTTTGTCGGGATCCGATGGATAGAGAATACCTTGTCATGCTAATTATCAAGTTATTACATATGTGTTGTTTATGATCTTGCATGCTCTCCGTTACTAGTAGAGGCTCTGGCCAAGTTTTTGCTTTTAACTCCAAGAGGGAGTATTTATGCTCGATAGTGGGTTCGTGCCTGCATTGACACTCGGGACGAGTGACGAAAGTTCTAAGGTTGTGTTGTGCTGTTGCCACTAGGGATAAAACATTGGCGCTATGTCCGAGGATGTAGTTGTTGATTACATTACGCACCATACTTAATGCAATTGTCTGTTGCTTTGCAACTTAATACTGGAGGGGGTTCGGATGATAACCTGAAGGTGGACTTTTTAGGCATAGATGCAGCTGGATGGCGGTCTATGTACTTTGTCGTAATGCCCAATTAAATCTCACTATACTTATCATGTCATGTATGTGCATTGTTATGCCCTCTCTATTTGTCAATTGCCCGACCGTAATTTGTTCACCCAACATGCTTTTATCTTATGGGAGAGACACCTCTAGTGAACCGTGGACCCCGGTCCATTCTTTAATACTCGATATACAAATCTGCTCGCAATACTTGTTTTTACTATTTTCTCTCGCAAACAATCATCTTCCACACAATACGGTTAATCCTTTGTTACGGCAAGCCGGTGAGATTGACAACCTCATCTGTTTCGTTGGGGCAAAGTACTTTGGTTGTGTTGTGCAGGGTTCCACATTGGCGCCGGAATCCCGGTGTTGCGCCGCACTACATCCCGCCGCCATCAACCTTCAACGTGCTTCTTGGCTCCTCCCGGTTCGATAAACCTTGGTTTCTTTTCTGAGGGAAAACTTGCTGCTGTGCGCATCATACCTTCCTCCTGGGGTTGCCCAACGAACGTGTGAAATACACGCCATCAAGCTCTTTTTCTGGCGCCGTTGCCGGGGAACTGAAGAAAAGCTACACCACAAAGATTTCTAACTCCCACGTCAACTACACGCCAACCCTCTAAGGGGTGCGGCCAAGGCTGAGGCTTGAAGTGGTCAGCCCCCTCTCTGTTGGGGGGATGACCCCCGGTATGCCAAAGGCATGCCAAACCGGAT
>NC_061514.1:60979344-61036582 GCF_022539505.1 Lolium rigidum | reverse complement strand
GAGAAGCCGCATAATGGGGACCCGCCTTTCAAGAAGCGTGGGAAGTACTTCTGTCCATGGCACAAGTCGAAGCCGAAGGATGGCAAGCTTGATCATCCGAGGAAGCATGCCGAGGAGCTAGCTCATCTCCGGCACCTCTAGGCAGATTAGGGTAGAGCATTATGGACTCGGTCATGGTGCTCTCCGTCGAGGATGATGCCTAGATGTTGTGGACTGATGTGATGTTGTTGCTTTTGCTTTATGGTGTTGAACTATGTCAGTAATGAGTGTTGAACAAAGTTAGTTTTGTAAATAACTAAGTTATTTACCTAGTGTGACCATCTATTATATTGATGGTCTTATTTTGTGAATATGTGTGGAACTAAGTTATGTAATTAAGTATAATGTATGTATTGGTGTCTCGATGCTTAGCTATGTCTTGCCTTTGGAATGATGGTGGTTGCATGTTACATCCATATGCATCATCTCGGTGCAACTTGTCATCCGCATAATTGTGCCGAGAAAATTGCCGATGGCTTCGAATGCCGGTGGTTGCATCTTTGAGCACTTTGCGTCGCCTTGGTTGCCCTCCTCTCCACATTAGCTATGTCTCGCACCGTAATGTGCATAGGTGTACCAATTTTATGTTGTAATACAAAATTACGTGAATAAAAATATAAATGAGTTGAGTCGATCGGGCCGCATTAGGATAACTTAATAGTTCCGGTGGCCCGAGTATTACCCAAATTGAAAAGCTAAAAAATAATGGCCTGACGGCCCATCCCGCACCTATATACAAGCTCAACGCTTTCTTATACCCTAATCGTGGGATTGCCTGATAAATTATTCCCATTTTTTTGCCGTCGCCGCCTCAGAACCCTGCGTACCATTGTGGAGCTGTCGTCGGTGAGAGGTATGATAAAACCCTATGCATATCCGTCCGGAAGTAGATCATCTATCTCCCCTCTGTTGCTCATCTATCTCCCCTCTATTCTCCGTGCGGTTGTTTCTGACAATTGATCAAATTGTCGACAACACATAGATCTCATACATTAGCTGCAAGCAATTATTGCCCAAGTACATGCGCCATGTTAGATCTGTTTTTCATCCGATGTCCCGGGCCTAATATGCATTCATTTTTGTCATCTATTTGTCGACAACACCTACATTAGCTACGATGAATCGCAATCAGTTTCTCATGTATTTGTCGACAACACCTAGATCTGCTACAAGTAATCGCAATCGATTCTCATCTATTTGTCGACAACACCTAGATCTGCTACAGTAACATGCAGTACTAAAAGATTGAATCTTGTACATTTTGAGGTCATACTATTGAAGTTGTCATGTAACATATGTCATAGATCATCATGAATGTTACATTAAATGCATTGTTTATAACTATGTTTGATCACTCGTAATGGTATGAAGGTGAACATGGACGCTCACGTACTCGAAGTTGTTGCTCCTGGGGATGCGCGAAAAGAATTACTATGAGAGGTAAGAATGATCCTTCCAACAATAATGTTTCAAGTACATATATTATTGTTCATTAATATCCAAAATTATGCATTCAGGTCCGGGAATTATGGGGAATGCGATTTTGACTCCTTCCGTGTGTTTGCCAATCTGGTGGAGATGGATGATGAACAACTTGCTAGACCGAAGCGTGTAGTTTGTAAGCACAACCCAAGTAGACCCCTCTATGTCTTCACCATAAAAAATTCAATCATCATCAAGGGCAAAGCCAAAATGGTAATCAATTTTTGAATAAATCATAAGCTGTCATTACTGTCCAAGCGTATGTCAAAATTTTTTGCTAACAAATTATTGCTCATTGACTCCTTTTGCAGTACTTCTCAAAGGCCTACACCATGGAGTACATTGTGAAGAATCTGAAATTACCATCCGAAATTCAAGTCTTTTCCAGGAATAGAAAAGTTGCTAAAGTTAGGATGGTCTTGAGCAAAGTAGGGAAAACCGCCATGATTACCTCAAATTGGATGGATGTTGTGAAGCAAAATAAGATGCAAGTTGGTGACATCTACATATTCTGGTTTCGTGGTAGCAAGGAGGGTGGTCTGAAGCTCCTAGTTGATCAACTATGAAATCACCACGTATTTTAAATGCTTACACATGACAACTCGTGTCATGAAACATGGACATTAGTGTGTGCTACATATTATGTTTGATTTGGCGCCGCTGTAGAGAGATAACGATTATGCTAATTTGCCCAATTCAAGTGTGTTAGAAGTAATGTGGACAATTTGTTTTTCACTTACAAGTGCCTCAACAGCCTCCAACGTAAACTCTAGAGGATAAAGCGAGTCGAGAACTTGGAATTCTTGCTTCGGTATGTGCATGATAACGGTCGTCCAGTGTGTATTGCCAATGTTGAGTGGAAAATAAACCTGCAAAAAATTATAACATATGAAAAAAATGAGATGTCATTCGGCAAGTTTATTAGCAGAGTACTACAATATTTTATAACAATCATATATTACGTACCTTGTCACGGACGGTGTATTCCGTCAACACTCTACCAACCGCGCCGCATCTTACCATCGCGCTATCCATGTTCTTGCTGGATTCTTTGGGTTTGTCTCCGGCAATTGCCCGGTCTACTAGATATTTTGATCTCCATGCTGGACACAAGAAGCGATCATCCCCAACACGGAGGTTCAAATGCCCAATGTAACCATCAATGACCTGCGAATAACATAATGACATTATATGTTAATAACATACATGTAAATATTAAATGTATGGAATAGATGTGTTCTACACACTTACATCATCGGACAACCATTTTTCGTCGAGAACAACACGTAGCCGCTCAGCGTTAACTTCATCGCCCCTGGCACTCCGGTAAACATTCTTTTTTTGTGCTGGTCTGAGCGAGATGCAAGCTCGAGGAAGACTATAGCTGCGTCTACAAGTTCAGCCGTCAAATCACATGATGCATCCGGTTTTGCATTTTTATCTGCTCCAGATTTATCATCGAAATTCAGAGCTGCATGCATATGAAAATGATTAGCAAATACAACATTTCTTATAGAGAATATTAAAAATAATGGGAAAAATAAACTACCTTTTGTGGATGAACCACGGACTTGACGCCTGGTGCGTCCGTCTAGAGCATAGGGAGATTGAAATTTTTTGGGAATTGTTCGCTTCCTCTTCCCAGCCAACTCATCTTCCTTTGATTTAGATAAGAACTTGCTAATACTTACTGCGTCGATATCAATTTCTGAATCTGATGTCACCGGATCAGCATTTTCAATGATGAACGGATTATCCGGTGTGCTACCAACATCGCCAAATGGCTTTCCTGCTGGAGTACCATTCAGTCCACCAGCCTTGTCGGTGTGCGCATAGCATCATTTGCATTCTTGGTAGTACCATTCTTAGCAGGCTCCTTTAATTTTTTTTCCAATTTATCAACTTCATCAGCCAGGTTCATGTCAATGATACGAATAGAATCTCCACCTCCTGCTGAATCGCTCTCTTCCTTGTACATGAACTCTTTTTTATCACGAGGGCCGTTCCGGAAAGAGTTGACATCTTCCTCGTCCTCCATGTTACCGGAAACCGGTGCGGCTGCTGGTTTGTAAGTCACGCCTTCCTTATTAAACATCTCCAATGTTCTCTGCAACACAAAAATATATAAGTTCATGAACGATTGCATTTTCAATAACAAAAGAAAATGACACAACAATTAGGCGTTTCACCTGAGCACATAAGGCAGGGATGGTAGCCAACATCTTCTGGCAATTGTGCATCTAGGTAACCCGTTAAACGATTTATCGAATTTCCGTCCGACCGTTATCAATGGGTTTTGGAGCCTGTCTTTTTTGGAACAAGCACTCGCGGGCTTGGCGTTATTCGATGAGCAGCCACGGGATCTGGCACAACTGGCTCCATCATCCGATACTCTTCAGTGATATTTTCATCAATCTGCACGTTATATAATGCAAGAGTTAAGTACTACAGTTTTGAATTGATTATTTACAAAATTAAGTGTGCCTATTCGTAACACTGAAATTAGTACCTTCACGTTACCACGACCTCGACCATTCTCATAGTCAAAATTATCTCTCCGCGTGGCAGCTGCTTCATTCCAGCTCCTCATTAGAGGGCGCATGGACAGTTTAGGATTAAATGCACGATCGCCTTCTAGCGGCTGACATTTTTCCCGTACATAAGTACCGCATGCATGTAAACAAAGGAGAGTAAATTAATTATCTATACGTGAAAAATGCAGTGAGATGTAGTATGCACAACACTCCGACATAAGACCATACATACCTGCAACATTCCTAAGTTCCCTTTTGGCCACTGACGGATTTGTCTACCTTTTCTTACCAGCCTAATGCTATCCAACAGAGTGAATGCATTCCAATTGATTTTTGACATTCGGTTCACATCTTCTACTAGTGCATAGAACTTGTGTGGGACAATCTTCGTGGCCATAGGAGCAAGTACTCGTTCCCGGAAGCACTAGCACTACCCTCCTCGGAAGTCATCATCGGCAAGTTTACTTTTAATGATGTCGTCAATTAATTCGTCGATAACGATGTTACCGGTTGATTTGCTTATGAACTGTGGTGGGATGCGATGCTTCACGTCTTCACCTTCCTCGGTAAGTATTTCCCCAACGAGAAAATCCTTCATTAACCAGACCAAGGAGACACTCAACATCAACAAAACCAAGAGACACCACGCCATTGTTCTCTCCTATTTCGAATGTACCGATGGCGGGGTCAAAAACTTCAAGCATGAACCTGGAACAAAAATGAAGATGAATCAATGAGTACTATGCAAAAATAATCCACGAATTACAAATGACATGCATATGAACATGTGATGAAATATTACGTAATATACATGTGAGAAGGTGTACACGATCAATATTGTACGCATCTTCACAGAAGGAATCATCATCATACTTCTTAAATTAGTTAGAGCTAGTCTAGCACGTTGATCCACGGTAAGACGGGCCATGAGCCTACACCATTTTTCGATGTTGCAGCAAACTTCACCCCTAAGCTCGTCCATTCTATCAAGGAAAAACACTATATTACGAAAGTAATATGTCACGTACAAAAAACTAAATTAAATGTGCAAGAGGGAGACTTGAATACAACATGATTTTACATACGATGCGTGGGATGACATTATTGTACATACGATGTGTGAGATGATATGCTTTGAACGAGACAAACCATGGTGAAATTTTATACAAAAAAATTGAGAGCAAACATCTGCCCGACCTATATATGAAACCCGTCAATAAAATTTACATCTTAAAAACCGATAATTGCGGTGTTTGCTATTTTCATGCTACAAGAGCGATGCATATATAGGAAAACTGCGACAAAGGATCGACCGGATCCGACGTATTCGGGCATGAAGTCACGTTAAAGTTTTACTTAACCTAAACGAATTGACTACGGGTGTGCACATGCATGCACACAACCAAGCACAACAACTCCAAGTCCTAATCAGATTCAACACTTAAGAAAATTATTCTAACAACTGCAAATATGAAGACACACGGCGACTCTAGAGGAGGGGCGACTATAGAGGAGCGGCAACTCTAGAGGACCGGCGACTCTAAACTATACAAATTTTAGTTGCTTCATACGATGTAGATACGAAGGTCTTGATGTGTACTTACTTGACGAGGCAGTGTTGGAACCGTCTTGGTCTGTCTCCGATGAGATCTAGGTGACGGTGTTGGGCCTGGCGTGGAGAAGATTCCTGGGTACGGCGGTCTCAGGTGAGGGTGCCTTGGAGATGGCGGCGGTGGCGGGGATGAGAGCCTTGGAGACGGAGTAGGAGAGAGAATAGAGAGGGCGACTGCGCGGGCGGTGGCGGTGGCGGTGGCGGTGGCGGCGGCTGTAGCTAGGGTTTGCACGATCTCAATGACGGCGACGACGAACACGTTTTTATAGGCCGACCTCGTCGTCCGTCATTTCCGGAACATGCCATGCGCAAACCATGCACGATAAGATCGTGGCGCGCGTGAAGATCGTAATGGTGCGTTTCCATCCGCCGTTTCGGGTTGTGCCTTTTTTAATAACATTTTTTCACTTTCATTATTGTTGCATATGGCATTTTGGTTGGTCCATGTTGGGCCAACGAAATTAAACAACAAAATTATAGTCTATACTTATCATGAACAATGTTGATATGTAAATATGGACAACATTAATAAAATATGATTTAGGCCATGGGATCACCATTTTGACCCATTTTGACCCTAAAACCCTAGTATCGGCACCTCCCAACCATGGGATCACCATGAATGTAAAAACCAACCTAGAAAGAGCAAGCCAAAAGGGTGGGGCACACCACCATGCACAAGTGTGCCAAATATTGGCCCCATCCAAGGTGGTTGGATATGTTTTAGGCCATGGTAGACCCATTTTGACCCTAAAACCCTAGTATCGGCACCTCCCAACCATGGGATCACCATGAATGTAAAAACCAACCTAGAAACACCAAGCCAAAAAGGGTGGGGCACACCACCATGCACAAGTGTGCCAAATATTGGCCCCATCCAAGGTGGTTGGATATGTTTTAGGCCATGGTAGACCCATTTTGACCCTAAAACCCTAGTATCAGCACCTCCCAACCATGGGATCACCATGAATGTAAAAACCAACCTAGAAACACCAAGCCAAAAAGGGTGGGGCACACCACCATGCACAAGTGTGCCAAATATTGGCCCCATCCAAGGTGGTTGGATATGTTTTAGGCCATGGTAGACCCATTTTGACCCTAAAACCCTAGTATCGGCACCTCCCAACCATGGGATCACCATGAATGCAAAAACCAACCTACAAAGAGCAATTCAAAAAGGGTGGGGCACACCACCATGCACAAGTGTGCCAAATATTGGCCCCATCCAAGGTGGTTGGGTATGTTTTAGGCCATGGTAGACCCATTTTGACCCTAAAACCCTTGTATCGGCACCTCCCAACCATGGAGCATCCACTAGGTCTTCCAAAATATCTAAAAATGAAAAATATCTTCAAATTCCATGATTGTTTGTGTTACATACCATGTCTACAAAATTTGAGGTGATTTGGAGGAGGTCGAAAAAATCACTTGCTTAAAAAATGGGGATAAAGTTATACCAAACGGTCCGTCGTAGAGCAAGTGAATTTTTTCGACCATCTCTAAATCACCTCAAATTTTTTTTATAGGCTCCCATGTATGTAATATCAATTATTAATAAAAAACATTTAAAAATAAAGTTTACAAGAATATTGTGGGGTACACCATGGTTAGTTGCACCCAGACACCCGAAACATAGGGTTTTAAGCGGAAACATGCATTTTTTGGGTAAATCAGGTAGATGGGCATGCTAGGGTGAGGCCACACTTGCACATGCCTGTACCATTCACTCTACAAGAATATTGGCCCCATCCAAGGTGTTTGAATCTATTTTAGTGCAAGTTAGACTCATATTCACCATAAAACCCTTTTCGCCACATCCTAATTAAAAAATATTCATAATGATAAAAATATCATCACATTCCATGTTTATTTATGTTACATACCATGTGTGAAAATTTTGAGGACATTTGGAGGAGGTCGAAAAATAGGTTGCTTCAAAAAATGGGGCTAAAGTTCCGAACGAATATGCATAGTAGCTTTTTTTCAGCTACAAACTAACACACAGTAGCATTTTTTCGTGTACAAACAAAAACACACTTCCATTTCATCTGAAACCACATTTAATTTTTCATCCACACACCGAAACACAGCTTGCATGATATTTTGACATGACCACATCATTGGAAATAATTTTTTTCATCTTGACATTTCCAATTACACACCTGACTAATTTGAATATGTTGCAAATAAAACAACTATTTGAAATGCTTGCATATTATTCCTACTACTAACCCAAACATTGCAACACACATTGTTGCTAGAAAGCAAATAATATTGTCCTTAGACTTCAACACTTTTCTCTCGCATTTTCAATTGTATCTTCAAGGTTTTTTCTTTGTCTTCATTTTCGTTCGCACCTTGTTGATCTTCTCGGATAGTTGCCCTATCACATATCTTTCTCTTCCTTTCCATTCATTGTCAACCCACTCTACATACGCGCATGTATGTATTCCCTGAAAGAAAACATATCATATGAAAACATAGCATATAAATAAAGTTCACACATGAAATTATATGGTTTGAAAGTATACCTCATATGGACAACCCAAAAACCGTCTTCCAGTGTCGTAACCGTCGTTGCAAACACGGCGAGCAGGGAACACCGAGTGGCCACACCTGTTCTTTGTGTTCTTCTCAATACCGTAGTACAATGGATCAAACTCGTACTGCGGCAAAACATCAACAAACTGAACCATGCCTTCGTCATCATCCTATATTTCATCATATCAGATTATGGGTTATGGAAGAATTCTTTTAAAAAACAGCAAATAATCGGTACTAACCGGCTCAACTAGGGTATGTGTCGCCGCAGCCTTCATCTTCCTCTGTTGTAATGCACAACAGATGTAAGCTTCGCCCATCCGTGGTCGCCGTCCATCGGATCCGCTCTATCCGATGAGTTCACGATCGCGTGCAGCCGCCGATCACCCCCGCGGCGAGACATAGGCAACACAGACGAACCCTAACAGCGAGTTAGGGAACACTTTGTTAAATAGAAATGGCCCATCGAGTTAGGCTTTATATTTAATTGGGCCGCCAACTCTATCGGCCCAAGACATGCTATACCCACCACGTAAAGCTCAACATCCACGCATGCAAAAAAATTGTTGGTTTATTATTTTAACATCATTTAGGAAAGATAATTCTTTGTGTTATCACAAATTTGTAATGGAATCGAAAATATTACGATTTATTGTGAAACATTATAGGAAAGAATAAAACTATAGTACAGAGAACCAACATGAAAGCAAACAATAATATAGAAAAAATTGAAGAAAAAAACAGGATACATAAAAGAGAAGCCACCCAAGAGGAAATCAGCTTTACAAGAATTGAGTTAATTGACTCATAAAAAGAGAACATAGTTCAAGTACAAATCACTCATAAAAACATAATAAACACAAGTAATCCTTCCATGATTATTGAAGTTCAGCAAAAGAACATACAATTTCACATAAAAAGAGAGAGGTAGTTCAAATAGTCGCGACGATTACATAGATTAGCACAAAAGACACCAGAGTGAACATATCCACCACTTTACAAACAGTAGGTTCGAGTAGTGCAGTAGGTTCATCGTCTGAAACTTAAACCCCTACATCTTACTGGAAATATATAACAAAGTACGTGAAGTAATCACTCAATCACATCCTCGATCACATCAACAGACATAAAAAGCATGCCCTCCATCTTAAAGAACAAACACAGGACTAACAGGCCAGCCACCAAGTTATTCTTAACACAGAAGTCAATCCAACCCGACTTAAACCTGATTCTGCCATCAACGGATGTGTAGTAGACAAGATGGCTGTCATCATCATCCTCACCCCTCGTAAAGTAGATATCACCACTAGGACGAACGTCAAGAACAGTATACAATAGTCTTCGGGATACGCTGTGATATAATAAACAAAACAAAAAAACCACATCAAAAAGACAATCATTCAAAAATGAACAGAATAAAACATATATCAAGGAAATTACCAGTGCATTGGAAGCAACATCATATGTAGATAGGCGATGTACAAAAACACCGCCAAGGCCCAGACCACGGTCGTAAACACGTGCTGTTGATATTGATGATCTCAGAATTTTTAAGTTCAATAGTTTTTGAGATAAAGATGGATTTAGCATGTCCTTCAAAAGTAAAAACTTCTGCAGGAAAAAAGAATGAGAGAAAAATCCATGAGAAAAAGAGCAGTTTGTTAAACACAAAGAACGAGATGAACAAAAAAGTGACAAGAAATTACCTTTGAATAATTCCTTGGAGTAATCTTCAATGTCTAGTGCAAGTAACAAACACATTTTCTTCTTCCTCTATGATATCAAATCTTATCTTCTCATTCGGATGCATATCATAATCGGTGAGGAATTTCTTGTAGTCGGGACCGAAAATACGAGTCTTCTTGTCCATCTTGTCCAGCGTAAAACCGTAAACACCCTCGTCCCTGCACTCAACAGCCAAGGCATTACCGGTAGACTTGTTGATATACTTCCTAACATAGCAAGGGATGTTCTGCAACAAAGTTCACATTAGTAATCTTCCAAACCTATTTTCCGTGCATAGAATATTTAGCTGCATGGCAAATTAAGATTGTGGATACTAAATAAAAATGCAAATCTGCTGGTTGTGTGAAGTGATCTCATTTCACATTGTCTACGAGACTCGTCTACAAGCTAACACCACAATTTCCAGCAAAGAATGAAGCTAGCAAACCTAAAAAAGCCAACCACCAAAAATTTCTTTATTCAAATATATGTGCTATATTACAAAACAATCAGCTTCTTCCATCCACCAAAATGATACTGATGTATAACAACAACAGTCACACACTTGTGATGTTTGTTCAATCTGAAAAATAAATGGGGAATTGATTCTAAATACACCAGTAACACAACAAGCATATCATAATAACTTACAGAGTATTCTTCAAAGTTTGTACGCATAGTAATGCAGAAGAACTCTGGTTCCTTCAGCTTCATGTGGCAACCACCATCACGGTTTCCACAGATTGGACACTTCATCTAATATATGAATACAAAATTATTATAAATGATACAAATGGGCATATCTAAATTCATACAAGAAACCATATTCAACAAATGAACAACACTCTTGAGTACACTCGGAAAATAATGAAATATCATAATTTCTCTCGCATACCAAAAAGAGGTGAACAACATCTCGAATGCTTACTTTACTACATTGTTCATATTGTTACTCAAATAAATCCTAAACCATTATGAAGTGCAAAAAATATAAATTAGACTCAAACCCTAAAGTAACAATCTAATTAAGAATTCATGCAGACCATAATTACTAGAAAGAAATGCAGACCACAATTGAAAATGGTTATAAGTGATGCTATAAAATAATATTAAAACATACATAATCCCATTAAGAGTAAGAGGATAAGTTTTACGATTTGTCTCATCTTAAACACACATGCTGCATACAGAGAACAGCTCCATTAGGACCCAAAGATAAATAATAGGGATAGAAAAGTAGGGGAAAGTAATACAAAGACAAAGACAAAAAAACAAGTACGAGAAAAGGACCACACCAAGTAGGGACCGCACAGCACGTGCACATACAAAAGAAGGACTTCCGGATCCGGGTGGTGGATAGAAAAGGAAAGAAAAAGAGGGCTTCCTCTCGACAAGGAATTGATGAAAAGCGTCACGATCACTAGATCGAGTACTAAAACCGTCCGATCCGCTTGGATTTACCTTGTTCCCTCCTCCGCAACAACCGGTTCGAGACGGCCACCTCCACAAGCTCCGACGTTGACCAGGAGAGGAGAAGAACAGTCGACAGTAGGGGATGGAGAAGAACCGACCGGTCCAGGAATGGGAGGCTTGAAGCAGAGTTAAATATGAACGGCCCAACAAAATGAAAGACAAGGCCCGCCGGTAAAAAAGCCCAGTAAACACGCAGTCACAAAAAAACCCAACCCAAAAGCCTGTCCCCGGAGCCCAACCCACGAGATAATGATGAAACATTTGCTGAATTTTTGTTTATTTGTCATTTCTGATTTATTTACTGAATAATGGCTAAACCTTCAAAATATTTCAAAAACTTCACCTGGCCACGTTAACTGTTTACGTGCATAATTAATTAGTAGTGCTGATTGTAGTTACATGTAGACCTGAAAAGGTATTGATTTTATCACGATGGTACGGATATGCATGCTCACTACTTAGGCCACTATTAAATGCAACTTAACATGGAAAAATCTTCGTGTACAAGCTATAAGAGTTGCCATTCAACATAAGATGATGCATGAGTCCATCGCGATGCCGCCGTACATATATAATGGTAACGAGTTCTTGTACTACTCGCATTGGAAATTACATGCTAATTATAAAATGCTACTTTTGTTGAATTATGTAAGTAGGACAGCTTATAGGCACTCACTTGTTGTTAAGTTTGCATTTCTTGCTCGCGCGGTTGTGACCTGGCTCTTTGCAAGCCCCGCACTTAATTTTGTGCTCGTCGTACGATAGAGGTCTTCCATTTTTAGACTTGGGACGGTTGTCATCATCCGAATTATGTGTACCTTTGCTCGATACTTTAATAGGATCCCGGACCTTAACCATGTTTCCTTCTCGGTCCTCCACATGTTCAACCGCTAATGAGCTTAGACAAATCGGAACAAGCACCCACCGTACCCTCCTTGTCGTACTCAATCGCCTTTGCTATCACGTCCTTTAAACCGTCTCCAGTAATCGAGCCCAAAGTGTTGGGTGTTTGCATGCCGCATGCATAGCTTGCGAGGATAACACACCGACCTTGCTATATTCAATTCTATCCGCCGTACCTGACCAACCTACTCCAAACATATCACTCGTTCGCCTAGCAGTGCAGTCCATTTCTTGCGTCTTTTGATAACCGACGAAGAACACAACACTTTGGAATTTCAGATATTTGCGTAACACATAGAACATGGAATATATGTTTGCAAGGGAGTCCTTTTCGAATCATTCTCCCGCAGTTTGCACTTTATAGTTTCTTTAGGATTTCCCGGTGTATATTCCACGGTGAACTCGCCTCTTTGGTTTATTATGCCATGCCACGACAAAAGTTTCGGACCCACATCCCAGCTTTCTTTCCAAAGTCACTATGCCGCCAACCGACCTCAAATCTAGCTGCAATATATAGAAGTTTGCCGCGTAAACACGTGGGTAGCAAATACCTCCGGATCCTCGCAGCTTGTTACGGGCACAGGTAATGTCTCAGTGAGGCCGTACAGTCATCATGCGCCTCGTTCTCACGGATGCGGGTAATGCAATTCTCATAGTGCAATATCATGTCCACCAAAGTCATTTCTCCATCAAGGTGCGAGTGAAGGCGGAATTCAGACTTTCACTCCGCCGGTTGCTCTTCATACCAAGCCAAAAACCCTCTCGTCGGAAAAGTGCCGCAGCCCACAGGTGCCTCTTCCCGTACATCCTCCTCAACCAAATTTCCGTGTTCTCTCGTCTTCCATCTTTTTAAAAGCCTGCCATCTCTCGCTCAAATTCGGCTATGGACGTGCTATAGTACAACATAGACCGGAACTCGCCCAACGACTTGTGACTGAGATGGATCTTCATATTTTTTTCAACATGCCAAGAACATATGCGGTGCCAGACATCGGGAAATACAGTGCGGATTGCCCTAATCATCGCCGAGTCGGCGTCCGTAATTACACTCAAAGGCTTCTTCTGACACATTGCCTTCAGAAATGTTTGCAGCAACCACACATAAGTTTCTTCTTTCTCATCTGAAACTATGGCACAACCAAAAACCGTAGTCCTACGGTGATTGTTCGGACCAACAAAAGGTATGAATGGCATACGATAGCGATTCATCTTGTACGTGCTCGTCAAACACAAGCACATCTCCATAGTCCTCATAGTCCCGTACAGATCGCGAGTCACACCAGAACATTCTCTTCAGCCGTCCTTCTTCATCCAAGTCATAGTCGAAATAAAAACTTGGGTCCTTCTCCTTTCTGCTGAGCATAATGCCTATGGTCGTGGCAGCATCACCCTTCGCAAGTAGTTTCCTCTTTTCCTTGCCGCAAAGGTTGTACGGATCCCGTCGGACGTACCCAACGCCGCCATACCATCCACTTCTGCTAATCATGGAATCCATTATGGTGTGCTTCCTAATACCTGCAGCTCCCATAGCTAAGATCTCAGCCTTCTGATGATCTCTGATTTTTCTATGCGACCAAAGAAAAGGTGTTTCATCCGCTCTTGCTAACGTATGACCGTGCTTGTCATCAAAACTATCAACATACCGTAAACCAAGTTTTTCATTCAGCTTCACGATCATGTGCGCCTCACGCTTGCATCGAGACAAGTGGTCCGAGCCTCCGGCTATGTCCCTCTTCGGTCATCAACTTTGGATCACGCTCACCTTCCCTTGAACACAAAAAACGCCCCGTAACGCCTATGTTTCGTAATTTTTTTGCTATATCCGACCTTATCCAATCTCGATGCTGAATCCATTATCGTTGGCATAGCCGTTGTAGAATTCGAATGCAGCTTCTTCACTAGGAAAAGTCATCTCCTTTATCATCATGTACAACTCTATCGTATCCTCTCGCCCGACAAGCTTGATCGAGGTTCGCGTCAGCACCATCATCAACATGGGACTCGTCACATAAAAACATAGCAGTCAAACTCTAATTTTTTTATGTGGCTATTAAAAAAAATTTGCTTTCCACAAAAAATTAACCAATACGTACCTCATTGCTATTCGACGGATTTGCTTCCACATAATGTTTGCCAACTACTGACTCATCATAAAAACAATTCTCCATGTCGGATTCACCATAATAGTCATACACATTTTCAAGTCCAAATATTTCCTGCAAAAATTTAAGACAACAAGTAAATGTACCTCATTACTGTTTCCCACTTTCTAATGGTAATCTCATTTCATTGCATATCAAATAACAATTACACTACATGTACCTCATTGCTGTTTTCATCCAACTCAACATCATCACTAAAATCTCTCTCATAATCATTGTCAATGTCGTCCATCTACATATTCAATGATAACATGACAATGTTAAAACATTTATCCTTCGCATTTGCTTTCCATGAAAAAAATTGAATATATCAAATACACTTACATTAATAATTGCTTCCATCCCATGCTCGAGCTCATGGAATTATCTCGACCTTGAACCAACGAAAATATTCTCCCTCCCCGACAAAGATTCATTACCAAGCCCCGTTCTAGAATTATCCGACTCATCTCCATGAACTCCAATTCCAGGAACATTCTCTACCTCACAAACAACGGACATCGTCTCATCCATTTCCTAGCTACAACAAAAATCTCAAATTCGGTACATCCGCATCAAATTCTTTCACAAGTTAAAATGACCCAACAAGAGGTGAGTTATCATGTACGTACCTACCAATCGATCGATGCGCCGGCCGGAGTAAACCTACACCCACCACAGGGGTCGATCGATGCGTCCGAGGAGGAAGAAGCCGCTAGGCCACGCTCAAGGGCAAGAGGAGCCGGCCCTAACCCTAGCCGCGCTCGCCAACACTTATCCGGTTGGAGCGATCAACGGCGACGGCGGAGACGGCCGGCGCGCCGGCCGGCGGATCCCACCCGGGAGGAAGAGGAACCCTACCCCCACCAGCTCGGTTGATGCGTCGGGCTCGCGCTAGGGTTCCATCTAGGAGTAAAATGCTCACGGCGATCGCGGCAACGAAGGGGACGTGCACGACGGCGGAGACGGCCGGCGCGCCGGCGGCAGATCGATCCCTCCCGAGAGGAAGATCAACCCTACCACCACCAACTCGTGCTCGCGCTAGGGTTTCCGACGACGGAGGAGTACAACTTCTTCTCACGACGATCGCGGCAACAGAAGACACATGCACGACGATCGGCGAGTTTTAAGCGGATTAGATCTTAATTAACTGCTCACGTGATCACCTTTTTTTTTTTTAAACGTCACGTACATATACCGTATCCATACATATGGGTATACACGGGCTGGATATGGGTTCGGGCTAGCCCAACGCTTAAAAAAAAAAAAAACTCAATATGACCCCTCAACTTCACTTAGGGGGGAGCACCGGAGCATCCCTCCTTGTAAGATTAGAATAGTTGTGCTCCGCTAGATTTTGTAGACCCTGCCGCACCGGACTGGAACGTTTCAGACAGCCCTCGTGAGTCGATGTGACACACTCCTGCTCTCGAAGAGTCAAACGTACTTCCTCCATACTGAAGTAAATGTCTTATTTTTGTTTAGATGGATGTATCTAAATCTATTTTAGTTAAGATATATTTTTTACAAAGCGATCGTCATAAACGAGGAAAAGTATAGACTCTCTACTGTCAGCCTAAGGACCAAGACAGGTTAGGTACTGTAGTCCTGGAGTTGAAAAATAAAACTTTACTTAGTAAGTGGCTATTTAAACTTCTTGATGAAGATGTAGTTTGGCAAAAAAAATGCAATAAGTATTTACATTTCAAAACTTTGTCATAAATAACATCGTAACCATTTGATTCACCTTTTTTGGAAAGGCCTAATGAGATTTAAAGAAGATTTTTCAGTAGAGGTTCATTTAAAATTGAAAACGGTACAACTGCTAGGTTTTGGGATAGTTGGCTTGGGAATATTCTGTTGGCACAACAATATCCATCACTTCATTGTATAGATGAACAAGTTTTGGTGGGTGATATTCTTTTTAACAGACCTCTAAATGTAACTTTTCGAAGAATGCTAACACCCAATAAGTGGGTTGAATGGCAAGAGTTAGTAGAAGGCCTGATGTATATTCAGTTGACGGGTGATACATAGTATATTTTTGTTTGGAGTCTTACTAGGTCAGGTAGTTTTACTATCAAATCATGTATCTAGATTTGCTTGATGAGTAATCCAGATACCTAAAAAAATATAAAATAAAAGAACCCCTAAAGATTAGGATCTTCATGTGGTTTCTTCATCACAAGGAAATTTTAACCAAATATAATATGGCTAAAAGGGGTTGGTAAGGTTGCAATGTTTGTGCTTTCTGTGATAAAGATGATCCAATACATCATTTGTTTTTTGCATGCCCCCTTGCAAAAGAATTATTTGACGCATTATATATATGACATTGGTTCGTTCAAAAAAAAATCCCTTTCTAACATTACAAACCTCTTTCGTAATTGATTAAGTGGTATTGCCAAGAAGGATTTAGTCAACAGAGTGCGCGTTGCGATTCTATGAGCTAGTATCTGAAATGTGTGGACTGAAGTCGTGCATAACAAACCAAAGTCTCAACCTTTTTTGCAGGTTATTCCTATGACTATTTACTAGATCCGTATGTTATCCTATCTTTAGTGTGAGGATGAGCGGGATGCCATAAATATGGGTACAATTGACTAGAGACGGTAACAAAAAAAAATTACAACTACTGTGGCTGGCGACTTGATCATCGAAACGCTTACTGATGTTTTATTCAAACCGCTTTGTTCTCTTTTTGACCGGTTAATAGTTGTGTCGATCCTAGCTGATCCGTGATTTTGTAATAAATACTATTATGACCTGAATAAGTGAATAAATCGGGTGCAAGCATTATTTTAGTGGAGAGGGTATGTTGCCCATTTCGAGAGAGAAAAAAGACAGAGGGGTACGTAGTTCGTAAGAGAAGTTTGCTCGGTATGGGATAAGGGAGATACTACATCCGTACTCGCCTGCCTCCCTTTGGATGGGCAAAAGCACACGTGAATCTCTTCATTTTGCGGAATGGCACTAGCGGCCCATTCCCCGCGTCACGTTCTTCCTCTGACGGCAGCAGCGGCGCAGTGTAACCAGGCACTCTCGTTACGCCGCCGCCGACGTTCTGAATCTCAACCGTGTACAGTATCGTCGATCCGTCACGACGCCAACCACGAAGCCACGTTGACCAACACGCGCATCGGCATCGTCGGTTCACGTGCCCTCGGCCTCGGGTTCGCTCCAGAAGAAGCAGATGCTCTGGTCGCATCGCAGCGGCGCTCGCGTGCGTGCGTGCAGAGTTCCATGCAGGCCAGGACAGAGCGCAGCACAGTAATCACGGGCGCACGCGCAGCGAAAGCTCCAACGTAGACCGAAGCTGCGCCTCGGTTTCTCTCACAGGTCGCCGAGCAGGCGTCGCGTTCATCTTCAAGTCCATGGAACATCGCTCCGAGCTTTCCAACAACCGATGAAAAACAACGCGCAGAGCCCGACGTTTTAAGACTGCTCATAGTGGGAGTAACATAGCTAGTAACATCACACATCTCAAGACATTTTGGTGACATGGCATGTAAATAAATGAAGAAAGAGAGTGAGGTGGTAACTAGCTATGTTACCATAACATCACACACCCCAAAGCAAAATGAGTCTACAACATACTAAATAACACAATGCATGACACCACATATAAGTTACTACCCACTATGAAGGTAATAACCTGCAACTAGCAACATGGCATATGTTACTAGTCTAAGTTACTCCCTACTATGAGCAGTCTAAAAGCTTGTTTCGCGAACACGGCCGTTCTCGATCCCGCTGCTTGCTGGTTCAACCAAGGCTTGAAACGGGCGACCACGGACGTGGACGTGCGGACATGCATGCCCCGAGACCCGTGATCTTGGACACACAAGGTGGCGCTGGCACTTGGTTTCTTTCACCCGCGCGTACGTCCCTCTCGATGGCAGCGTCGCGCTGCAAATGCAGTTACGCCTTCTCCAACTCGCCTGTCGCTTTGATTGATGCGCTCGTTTTCTCATGCTCCGTGCTGGCTGTCTTTGTACCGAAAGTGTACAACTACCCATTTCAAAAAACAAAACAAAAACAAAAAAGTTATTTTGTAAAAAATATAGCATTACAGATAAGAACGGTGAAATCAAAGTTAACCGATACGAGAAAACATGGTTATGATTTTTATCATCCTAAGACTGCTCATAGTGGGAGTAACATAGCTAGTAACATCACACATCTCAAGACATTTTGGTGACATGGCATGCTAATAAATGAAAAAAAAGTGAGGTGGTAACTAGCTATGTTACCATAACATCACACACCTCAAAACAAGATGAGTCTACAACATAATAAATGATACAATGCATGATATCATGTATAAGTTACTAACCACTATGAAGGTAGTAACCTAGACTATGTTACTAGTCTAAGTTACTCCCCACTATGATCAGCCTAAGGCTAGCCATAGTGGTAGTATGCTTAGCTAATACAGTATCATGCACATTGGTCCCACAAAAACGCTGATGTAGCAGCTAATTAAGGAGGAGAGATGAGTTTAGAGTATCATAGGTGGATACTGTATCATAGCGCATATCACGAGAAAAGTTAATGCCAAACAAATCTTATACATCAATTTGCATTGAGATTCTAAATAACAATAAATATAGCATAACTATGATACTACCCACTATAGAGATAGTATCATACACAAGTATCATATGTATGATACTACTATATGATACTACTTAGCACTATGGCCAACCTAATAGATCATATAGCTCTTCATTTTTCGATAAAGAACATATATTAATATCACATAGATACCAATTACACCCAGCCTATGCAACGGGTGTCATGCCATAATGGCATAAAGGATGTACACAACAACAAAAAACTAAAAAAGAAAAGTTCCGGTACAGGGATCTATTTCCCGGAACAGCAACAATGACACAACCAAAACAACACGAAAAGATCAGCTTCTCCATAAGCGACATCTCCAAGAAGGAAACAGTGCACAAATATTGTCGACATCTGATCATAGATCTTAGGTTTTCACCATGAAGAAAGTCCTCACTCTTAAAACAATGCATTCAACAAGAACATTGCCAAGCACAACCAACTTAGACCAGACCTTGGATTTTCACCCTGAAAGATAAGACTCTGAACTTCTCATGTGCAATCACCCCACATATATATCATTGTTTCAAGTCACAAAGCACCAAGCTAATTCCACATCACCACCAAGATCCGACCACCATTGTTATTCCACTGATCTCGGCTTTCATGACCGTCTCCGCTAGCACCATGAAAAGAAAACGAGCATCATGATATTAACAGCTAGCATAGCTTCAAAGCGCTCCCTCTGAAACCAAACGGTCAGATAAAAAACATGGATGCGCACGACCAAAACCGTTCAATCCAACAATCTTCAGGCATGTTTCGCACAATGAATTTCACCGGCAGGACCTTCCGGAACACGACAATCCATCTAGACTGATGGGAATATCATCCGACAGATCTTCAACTTGGTGTGAGAAAAATCTGAGGACCGCCACCATTATTCGCAAGACCAGCAGCCCCCTCGACGCCAGTCAACTACTAACCAGGCCGGAAGACATGGAGAGGACGGCCAAGCATGGCCCGTCGGCATGGCAAGAACAAACACCAGGAACACAGACCTGCCTAGGCTCAACCGGCCTAGATCTTGGCCAAAGCCCAGATCGGATCAAGCCGACCAAGATCTCCACCAAGCAGTGGAGGACCCGGCGGCGCAACATCTCATCCTTGTTGCCGCTTCGGTGGAGGCGCTCGGGCCCTGGCCAAGCCTATCCGTGCTATCCATGACCCTCTGCCGCCACCCACCGTCCCCCATGAACCGCGGTCGAGATGCACCTGATACGTGCATTTTGCATCATCAATATTGCTACATATATGATTAGTTTTCATTGTTATTTGCCATCATACATTGTTATTTATGCATTTTTAGTCGATTCCCGGGACTTTCCTACAAAGCCCCCTTCATTGGTATTTAATTCCCAGGAGGCAGAAAACCTCCTTTTCGTATTTATTTGTTTCAGGACTTTCTGGATCGCTAAAAATCGAGGGAAAAATACTTGATCAGTTTTTCACCCGGAGAAGGACAGTGGGCGAATGAATCACACAAGAGGAGCCACGAGGGGCGAATGGACCCAGGTAGCACACCCAAACATACAGGATGCGCCACCCGAGGTTGTTCGCACTTCGGGCATCGTTTCGGCCCCCATTTTATACCACAAGCTCTGTTTTGCCTAAAAACCTAAGCCATATTTTTCCCGAGATTTATTGAGGCGGCGGCGGAGGTGAAAGTCCTCTCCTACTTGATACGTCCAAAACGTATCTACTTTCCCGAACACTTTTGCTATTGTTTTGCCTCTAATTTGTGTATTTTGGATACAACTAACGCGGACTAACGCTGTTTTCAGCCGAAGCTGTTACGGTGTCTCGTTTTTGTGCAGAAATCCAACTTTCGGGAAAAACCTCGGAATTTATGCGAAGGCCCTATTTTCCCGAATGCGACGGAGCCAGAAGGACAAATCAAGTGGAGGCCCGAGGGCCCCACACCATAAGGCGGCGTGGCCTAGGGGGGCCCGCGCGGCCCTATGGTGTGGCCCCCTCGGCCGGCCTCCGACGCCCTCCTTCGGACTATATATTGCCTTCGACCTAAAAACGCACGGGAGGGAAGTCGAAGTCGCCAGAAACCCTCCAGAACGCCGCCACATCGCGAAACTCCGTCTCGGGAGCCAGAAGTCTCCGTTCTGGCACTCCGCCGGGACGGGGAATCGGAGGAGATCATCGCCATCATCACCACCGACGCCTCTCCATCGACCGGCCATGTTTCCCCCATCCATGTGTGAGTAATTCCCCCGCCGTAGGCTGAAGGGGATGGTAGGGATTGGATGAGATTGGTCATGTAATAGTCATAAGATTGTTAGGGCATAGTGCCTAGTGTCCAGTAATTGGTACTTTGATGATATTGTTGCAACTTGTTATGCTTAATGCTTGTCACTAGGGCCCGAGTGCCATGATCTCAGATCTGAACATGTTATTGATTCATGAAGATATTCGTTGTTTATGATCTTACCCGCAAGTTGTATACACATGTCGTCTGTCCAGGAACCAATGGCCCGAAGTGAGCAAATCGGGACAACCGGAGGGGATGGTAGTGATGTGAGGATCACATGTGTTCACGGAGTGTTAATGCTTTGCTCCGGTACTCTATTAAAAGGAGTACCTTAATATCCGATAGTTTCCCTAGAGGCCGGCTGCCACCTAGCTGGTAGGACAAAAGATGTTGTGCAAGTTTCTCATTGCGAGCACGTACGACTATAATTGGAACACATGCCTATTGATTGATTAGTACTTGGATACCGTTTTATTATTATCTCGCAAATGCCCTCGCTTGATTGTTACATGAGTTTCTCTCATCCATGCAACGCCCGTTATCCAGTCCCGGTGCCTACGGTATTTTAATCCTACTGTTTACTATAATCACTACTTGCTTGTCTTTGTTACTCAGTTGCTTGTTATTTCGCTACGCTACTTGCTATAAAACTGTTACTATCGATAAACTCTTGCGAGCAAGTCTGTTTCAGTGCGGCTGAATTGACAACTCATTTGTTAAGGCTTTCAAGTATTCTTTGTCTCCCCTTGTGTCGAATCAATAAATTGGGTTTTACTTCCCGCGAAGACAGTTGCGATCCCCTATACTTGTGGGTCATCAAGACTATTTTACGGCGCCGTTGCCGGGGAGCATAGCTTTATTTGGAAGTTCACTTGGATTGATATTTTTCGCTGCAAATTCTCCATCATGGGTAAACCTCGTGATACTAAGGTCGCCATATTACCATCCACTACAAGAAAAGGTACAACTCTGAGTACCTCTGCTGCTCTTGATTCACCATTTGTGATAAGTAAACTTGTTTCACCACCACAAGCTTCAAATGCTGGTACTTCTGCTGAATCTGAAAATTCCTCTTATAATTGTGATGATGCTTCTACTGTGCTTGATAATGATGGTTCGTTAGGATCTTTTCTAGATGCTACAATTGCTAGGTCTAGACAAATTGAAAATACTGAAACTCCTAATGAAAATGTTGTTACACCTGTTAATTCACCTGAGTCTGTTGAATACTCTAGTGATGATCTTGATGAAGATTATGTGGAACTTGATGATGATTTTATTGAAAAATGCAATGCTACTACTGATGCAAGAAAAATTAAAAAGTTGCTTGCGAGAACATGCTTGTTAGATATAAAGCTGTCTCCTGATCCTAAATTTGCCACATCTCCTATAAACATTAAGGATAAAGATTATGATTTTTCTTTTGATCTATCTCATATAGTTATTGTTGAGAAAACACCCTTTTGTGGTACTGAAAAAGAAAGTGTTGTTGAACACATGATTGAGTTATCTACTCTGAGTAGCTTGTTTTACGATGATGTTAAGAAGCGTACTTACTTTGTTGCTAAAATCTTTCCATTCTCATTAAAGGATGACGCTAAAACTTGGTATAATAGTTTGCCACCTAATTCTATTAAAAGTCCAAAAGAATTGCTTGATGTTTTCTTCAGTAAATACTTTCCTGCTAGTGCTCAACATGTTGCTTTGCGAGAGAATTTATAATTTTGACCGGGAAGATGGAGAGAAATTGCTCGAGGTTTGGGCGAGATTTTGCTCTCTTATTAGAGCTCGGCCGACCATGATTTGGAAAAGCATGATTTACTTGATATATTTTATAGTGGACTAACCATTGAGTCTAGGGCATACCTGGATAGTTGTGCTGGTTGTGTTTTCGGGAAAAGAACTCCAGGACGTATGCTGAAGAATTATTGGCTAAAATAGGCCGGAATCATGATGATTGGACTACGCACTGAACCAACTCCAACACCGATGCTTGAAGAAGAGGGGTATGATTAAATTAAATGATGAAGATATGAGGGAAGCCAAGAAGTCTCTCAAGGAGAAAGGTATTAAATGCGAAGATGTGAAGAATTTTCCTCCCATAGAAGATATATGTGAGATAATTCCCCCTTCATCCATGATTGAGGTAAACTCCCTTCAACGCTTTACTAGAGAAGATATTCCAGTATTCAAAACCTCCTGCGCAATGCTTAGATGAGTTTGATAATTATATTGTTAAGCAAGAAAATTTTAATATGAGAGTAGAGAATCATCTAATGGAAAATTATCAAGCTATTAGTGAATTGCATGATATTGTGGAGAGAACCTCCAATGATGTTAAGATGCTTGTTAAACATTTTCATATGGTTCAAACTCAAATTGATCAACTCACTAAAGTGCAAAATGACTTGTTGGGAAATAATTCTAAAGAAAAACATGCTTATGAAGTAACAACTAGAGGTGGTGTTTCTACTCAGGATCCTCTATATCCTGAGGGACATCCCAAAAGAGTTGAACAAGATTCTGAACGAACTAAAACTAGTGCTCCATCTAAGAAAAAGAAAAAGAAACATAAGAATGTTGTAGAATCCTCCGAACACGTTAATGATCCTAATAGTATTTCTATTTCGATGCTGAAGCTGAAAGTGGTAATGAACATGATAAAGATAATGATAAGAATGATACTCCGATAAAGAAGAGGTTGAAGAAGAACCTGAAAAGCATGCTAAAAATAAAAAGTACACTAAAGAAGATTTTATTGCTGAGAAACATGGTAATGAAAGAGAACCTTGGATTCAAAAGCAAATGCCTTTTCCTGCTAAGAAACTAAAGTCAAAGGAAGAAGAACACTATAATAAATTTAGTGATTGGATGAAACCTTTATTCTTGCAAATCCCTTTGGCTGATGCTATTAAATTGCCTCCTTATTCAAAGTATATGAAAGATATTGTTACTAACAAAAGGAAAATTCCTAATGAGGAGATTTCCACTATGCTTGCTAATTACTCTTTTAACCGTAAGGTTCCAAAGAAGCTTGGCGACCCAGGTATACCGACTATTCCTTGTTCTATTAAGAATAATTATGTTAAAACTGCTCTATGTGATTTGGGAGCCGGTGTTAGTGTTATGCCGTTTTCTCTTTATAAGAGACTTTACTTAGATAAGTTGATACCTACTGATATATCTCTGCAAATGGCTGATAAATCTACTGCTATTCCTGTTGGTATATGTGAGGATGTCCTGTTCAAGTTACTAATAACTGCTTGATATTAACTGATTTTGTTGTGTTGGAAATGCCTGAAGATGATAATATGTCCATTATTCTTGGGAGACCCTTTCTTAATACTGCGAGTCGTTGTTATTGATTGCAATAAAGGAAAAGTCACTTTTAATGTTGATGATAGGGAGCACACCATCTATTTCCCCAAGAGAATTGAAAAGGCATGTGGAGTTAATACTATTTCTAATGTGAGAACTATCAAAGTTGGAACTATCGATTGTCCTATATATGAGCCTAAAGAAGAATATCAAACTCTTATGATTGGATCCATATCAATACAATTCAAGGTAACATGATTGATTTGAGGTTTATTTCTTCTTATGCTATGTAAAATTTATTTGGTGGCAAAACTTGATCAACCTTGTTAACAAATACTTTTTATATGCATAGAGGAGGTAAACAACATCTCTTTCTTCCTCCACTTGATCTAGTTCTTTGTAGCACTTTTTGTTTTGCAAAGTTCCTTAGTTAATTAGAGTTTTCAAAAAAAATCCTGGCCAGTAATAATAAACTTAATACCCAGAATTGTGCATTTTTCAAAGTTTTCAAAAATTCGCAAAAATTATACCGTTGGTCCTATTTTTCGACGAGGCACCTGGGAGCACCAGAGGATGACCTGTGGGGCACCACAGGGTGCCACACCACTAGCCGGCGCGGCAAAGGAGGTGGGCGCGCCACCCTGTGGTGTGGGCCCCTCCTTGCCCCACTATTTCATCTCTTTCTCCCAGCATCTTCTCTCTCCCGAAAAAACTCGAACCAGCTCTCTCTCACTCGCGTTTTTGCTCAAGAGCTCAGGATTTTTCGATCTCTTTGCTCAGCCCAGATTTCTGTCTGAAATTTGGCACATTTGCTCTCCGAAAAGAGATGAAGAAGTTCAACTTTGGAGAATTGTTGAAGAAAGGAACAACCAGCACCGGGAGGCCTTCTAGGACCGCCACCCAACTTAGGCGATCGTACAATGAGGATATCATCGCGCCTAGCTTCGCGCCCGAAGAGGACAATGGGGCTCCTAATGCTTCATCCTTCCCATGTTATGGTTTTCGACAAATGCGGGGATACCTGGATGATTTCTTCACCCTTGTCAACAATGCGGGCTTAGCCACCTACGTGGGAGATGAAAGGGAGCAATACTACATGCTCACCAAAATCTTCGTCGAGAGCTTCAAGTTCCAAAACACGCAATATGAGCCGACATTTGCATTCAAGATCTATGGTAATCCTGTTACTATGGAATTGAAAGAATTTTGTCGTGCATTGGATATTGCCCCTGTAGGTACAGCAAGGAGGATTGATGACAACCCCCGGGACTTGTTGGAGCTTTATCGAGGTATCACCAATGATGATTGTCGCACCATTCAGCGTGGCAAGATAAGGAACATTCAACTCCCCGCCATTAAATATTTTGCATATTACATTGTTACTAGCATTCTTGGTAGGGAGAACACTAGCAATATTTCTAGTTACCATCTTGCTTTCTTGAATATTGCACTTACTGGACGGACATCTTATCATCTTGGTTCTCTTATTGCTCGCCGCCTGTCTAACAGGGGGCCTATTTTTGGAGGAACTATTGCATTGCGAATCATTTTCTTTTCGTTCAAAAGCCAGCCATTTAACACATTTAAGACTTCCTATTGATCCTAATGATGTGCCATTAACCCCTAGGAGGCTTGATATCGCTGCTATGAAAAGCCATCATTTTGTTACCACTGATTCCACTTTAGATAATATGGTCTATAGAATGTTGTTTGCTGACGGGGATGAGAAAGAAAACCCTCTTCCCCGGCCCGGGTTTGTTCCGTATTGACGAGGCAACCATGGTCGCGCACTAAGGAGGAGGTGGATGAACATATGAAGATACAAGATTTCCACCAGCGGCATGACTCCGAGGACGCCGAGCCCTCCTACGACTACACCGTCACGTATCCGGGTGCTTCTTCTAGCACATACCGGAAGATGATCCATCTTCGTCGTACTACGGAGATACTACCTCATGGGGTCGATGGGGTTGATCTCCACTTAGGCCAAAAGCCTAAGCTTGGGAGGAGGTATACCGGCATCACTCATTCTTTGCATATTATGGTTGCTGGATACTTGTACATACTTGTTTAGTCTCTTTGAGTGGTTTTCTAATGAGAGGGAGATGATATTTGGGGAAATGCTGCCTAAAAACAGATTCTGGACTGTTACTAGAAAAATTCGTGCGCACAGCCAGAACGTTATTTTGAGCTGCCAATTTTTGTGCAGGTTCCCCAGGTTGTTATATAACTTTCATTAGTTTAACACTTTTCGAGCTGAGCAACGTAAGATTTTTGTAAAAATCGATTTACATGCTTGTTGTCGGGTTTTGGCAGATTTACGCCATCTCGCTTTTCTGTGTTTCTTTTAGTTTTCATTTTCTTGTTCTTGCTTTGTTTCTTTCCTAAAACAACAAAAGACCAAAAATATTTCTGTTGTTTCTCTTCATCATTTATTTATCTTGGTTTCTTGCATTTGTTTCGCTTTATTTGCTATTGCTAGTTTGCTATAAGAAAACCCAAAAAGATTTTGCCTTGTTTGCTTGTTTCCTTTTGTTCTTGTTCTCAAATTCGAAAACACCAAAAGTATTTGCTGTTCTTCTTTGGTTTGTAAAGTTCATTATGAGTTCAATGGTCTTCGGTGGCTGGAGCGTGGTTTTCATTTCATATTATCCAAGCTACACAAGTGAAAGGCAATAATGACGATATTCGACAATCTGATTGTGGTGGGAGGCTGGTATGAACTCTATTTGTTTTCATTTTTGTACATATACTCATCCATGTGAGCATGCTTAGTTGGTTCATGTGAGGTATATGTCATTTAAGAAAGTCTAGTAGTTCATGATCTCTCACGTTTAGCTCCAATTTATTAATATGAGTAGCATGTCATGGATGTTTGCTTGCATTGTTTTATTCATAGATAGGTATGATATTGTGGTATCCTCCTCTGAATAATTCGTTTGAATTAACTTGGCACATGCTCACGCATGCATATGACTGAACAAGAGTCAATTAAGCCTCAATGATTTACATTGCTTGAGTTCTTGTATCACTTTTATGCCTCAGTTAATTTATTTTGCCGCAAGCATGATTATGACAGTTATTGCTCGCTTGATTTGTCGCTCCCTAGTCTTTTGCTAGCATTCACTTGTACTGAGCGGGAACGCTGCTCGTGCCTCCAAACACATGAAAACCAACTTATTCCAGAGTGTCCACCATAAATACCTATGTATGGCATTTCAAACCATTCCAAGTAAATTCTCATGCGCTACCTTTAAACCTTCAAAAATGCTTCTCAATTTGTGTTAATGTTTCATAGCTCATGAGGAAGTATGTGGTGTTTCACTTTCAACCTTGTCATTTACTCTTGACGGGCTTTCATATGGACTAGTGGCACATCCGCTTATCCAATAATTTTGCAAAAAGAGTCGGCAATGGGGTTCCCGGCCCGATTAATCAAACTTCATTAATAATTCTCTTCACATGTTTTGCTCCGATCCATCGGTAAGCAACTTAATTTTGCAAATAGACACTCCTCCATGGTATGTGATTGATGGAAGGCACCCGAGGATTCGGTTAGCCATGGTTTGTGTAAGCAAAGGTTGGGGGAGTGTCGCCCATAATAAAACTAAAATACGTGTGTAAACAAAAGAGAAGAGGGATGATCTATCTTGCTTGGTAGAGATAACGTCCTTCATGGGAGCCGCTCTTGAAAGTCCGGTTGGCGAGGTAGTTGGTGTACCCATTACCATTCGTTGACAACAACAAACACCTCTCAAAATAATTTTACTCCTGCTTTACAAATGAAAAGCTCTAGCGCATGTTAATCCCTGCTTCCCTCTGCGAAGGGTCAGTCTTTTACTTTTGTGTTGTGTCTCCATTATTTCTTTGAGCACTATCTTGAGAGCACAACTGTCATTCTTAGTATAATATGCTTGTCTCAAAATATGATTGATTGTGGTATAACTTTGATGCTTTTATCTTTGACAATCACTACTTCTAGTATTTCTATGAACTCCGAGTTGCCGGGCATTTATGTTTCTTCGATCAAATACGAGCAAGCGAGATACCACTTTATCATACTCTCTTATGAACATTGCAATCCTGCTTATATACATGATTCATGATGCTTATTATTAATTGTTGGTACCTCTTCATGATTGACATAGTCATTAGATGATCTTATTTGCATGTATCTTATTATGAGCTGCTTAAGTATTAGCCATATCATGAGAATATATACATCATATGAGCAAATGTGTTCGTGAAAGTTCTTTTATCGCTCGAGTTGTTAACTTAATTGCTTGAGGACAAGCAATAAGCTAAGCTAGGGGGAGTTGATACGTCCAAAACGTATCTACTTTCCCGAACACTTTGCTATTGTTTTGCCTCTAATTTGTGTATTTTGGATACAACTAACGCGGACTAACGTTGTTTTCAGTGAAGCTGTTACAGTGTCTCGTTTTTGTGCAGAAATCCAACTTTCGGGAAAAACCTCGGAATTTATGCGAGAAGGCCCTATTTTCCCAGAATGCGACGGAGCCAGAAGGACAAATCAAGTGGAGGCCCGAGGGCCCCACACCATAAGGCGGCGCGGCCTAGGGGGGCATGCGCGGCCCTATGGTGTGGCCCCCTCGGCCGGCCTCCGACGCCCTCCTTCGGACTATATATTGCCTTCGACCTAAAAACGCACGGGAGGGAAGTCGAAGTCGCCAGAAACCCTCCAGAACGCCGCCACATCGCGAAACTCCGTCTCGGGAGCCAGAAGTCTCCGTTCTGGCACTCCGCTGGGACGGGGAGTGGAGGAGATCATCGCCATCATCACCACCGACGCCTCTCCATCGACCAGCCATGTTTCCCCCATCCATGTGTGAGTAATTCCCCCGTTGTAGGCTGAAGGGGATGGTAGGGATTGGATGAGATTGGTCATGTAATAGTCATAAGATTGTTAGGGCATAGTGCCTAGTGTCCGTAATTGCTACTTTGATGATATTGTTGCAACTTGTTATGCTTAATGCTTGTCACTAGGGCCCGAGTGCCATGATCTCAGATCTGAACATGTTATTGATTCATGAAGATATTTGTTGTTATGATCTTACCTGCAAGTTGTATACACATGTCAGTTGTCCGGAACCAATGGCCCCGAAGTTACGAAATCGGGACAACCGGAGGGGATGGTAGTGATGTGAGGATCACATGTGTTCACGGAGTGTTAATGCTTTGCTCCGGTACTCTATTAAAAGGAGTACCTTAATATCCGATAGTTTCCCTAGAGGCCATGTGCTGCCATAGGTTGGTAGGACAAAAAATGTTGTGCAAGTTTCTCATTGTGAGCACGTACGACTATAATTGGAACACATGCCTATTGATTGATTAGTACTTGGATACCGTTTTATTATTATCTGCAAATGCCTCAGCTTGATTGTTACATGAGTTTCTCTCATCCATGCAACGCCGTTATCCGTCCCCGTGCCTACGGTATTTTAATCCTGTCTGTTTACTATAATCACTATTTCTGTCTTTGTTACTCTGCTGCCGTTATTTCGCTACTGCTACTGCTATAAAACTGTTACTACTGATAAACTCTTGCGAGCAAGTCTTTTTCCAGGTGCAGCTGAATTGACAACTCCGCTGTTAAGGCTTTCAAATATTCTTTGTCTCCCCTTGTGTCGAATCAATAAATTGGGTTTTACTTCCCGTGAAGACTGTTGCGATCCCCTATACTTGTGGGTCATCACTACTCCAGGAGAGGGCATATCCTGCTGCACCGGTGCCTCTGGTGAAGGGGAAATCGACTCCATCGACATCCCCACTCCTCCTTGGCTTGGGAGGAGGCATCTCCATCAACTTCTCGAACAACACCATCATCACCACCATCTCCATCTACGAGATCGACGTCATTCCCCTCATAGTTTGTGTTGAATTGAACCCCGGATATTGTTTTAGTGCTATTGCATGTTTGTGATTGGTACTTTGTCATTATTTGGTGGGAGATTATATATTCAGATTGTGTTGTAATCATTATGCATGTGGTCCATATCGTGTTTGACATTTTTGAGTAGGTCCCCATGTTCTTGAGTGCATAGGATGATCTGGCTATGATTATATATGATGTGCAATGAGTATTTGGTCAAGTTTTCTATCTTTTATGTTGTTCTATGATGGTTTTATGCGAACGCCGACTACATATTACTTCACCTATATGGGCTCATAGGGATGCACTTTAATGTAACACATTAGTGTTGGAATGGTCGGAATGACAAAGCCATCTTCCAATACTATGGGTTGCATTAGAGGGGTTTATGTCGAGGACCCCTGATCTTACAACTATGGTGGGATATTTATGTCTTAATGATTCCTATACTTGCTCATGAAAAATGGCTCTAGGGCCCATCATAAGGGGTGCACTTGCACATATTTATGACTGCACCTAACTTAGGCTCCACCCCTAATTGAATAAAACTTGACAAAATATTAACCGTGTTCTTTAGAACTCAGATGCTAGTGAATCCATGTCGCCATCGGGAACTTTAGTCTCATATAAACACACACACTTGAGCTTGTCCTCTTGCTGCATAGAGGATTGGGCCTTTTCTCTCATCGAGAGCATTTCCTTATTTGCTATTGACTTTCTGCACTTTATTTTTATCGCAAACTGTAAAACCAAAACACCAAAACTGCTACTTTATTATTACCGCTTTCTTGTCAATTTTGCTAACCAATACCTTCAGCTCCTCGTGGGTTCGGCAACATTTCTTATTGAAAAGTAATACAATTGATCTACATAGGTCATTATGATGAGATGGACATGACCCCACATGTCAGCCCAACAAAAAAACCAATATATATATATATACCCGCACTATTCTGCAACCGGTTGCAGAATAATATTCTGAGCACCGACATGAACTTCTCTGGACACAAGGTTGAACTTCCTGGATAAGAGGGTTGACCTTTCTATCGGAACTTACCTAAACTTCCCATTTTGTTGAAAGCAAGTGATTATACTACGATTTTCTCAACCATTTGGCGGAAATGTGCAAATGACATACCGTTGGATAGATAATGAAAAACCGCAACTTTTTCATGTTCACAACTTTCTGAGATTACGCACGGTTTAAACTTAATTTTAAAAATACAAAAACGCTTCTATATGGCCAGAAAAAGAACTTTTTGTTTGATTTTTGAATCGCTTATCGAAAATGTCCAAATGATATACCGTTGGATAGATAATGAAATTGCGCAACTTTTTCATGTTTTACGTTTTTTCAAAATCCTCAAAGTTTTTGAACAATTTTGAAAATACCGAAATTCGAACGTACTTAAAAACGAGCGGGCGGTAATTTGGATGATTTGTTTCAACCGTTTGTCGGAATGATGCAAATGATATGGCGTTGGAAAGCTATGGACTAGGCGCAACTTTTTTATTCAAATTGTTTTCTCTAATTCTTCACAGTTTAAGAGAACAACTCGAATTACGCTCCGCCCGTTTTATGTGATGGGCAGCGAATGATTTTCCCCATGATTTCCATGCGGTATATTTAAACAATACAAATGATATACGGTTGGAAAGGGGTCAAAATGGTGCATCTTTTTCATATGTACCATTTTTGTCAAATCCGAACGGTTTAAAAGTAATTTAAGAAGTTTTGAAATCATGTTTCCGGTATATTTTGTGGGATAACGATTTGAATTTGGTGGATTAGATCCATTTATTTGTTGTAAAATGTTGTAGGTAATGAAATTAGACATATACTCTATCATATAAAGCTTTTGGTGACAATGATTGAAGTGGTTGGTGATCAAATCGATGAGATTTGCACAATAGATTTCCGCCCGTAAAAACGAGCATTGAACTTCCCTCGACACGAACTTGCACTTCTAGGGAAATGTGGTTGTACTTCTCGGTGTTGTTTCACGAAAGTGTTCAGTAAAATGACTATAAGTTTCTCATACGGTGTCCGTTTGAGGTCCACAACCACACAAAATGCTCAGCACACGCACGCGCATCTGAACTTCCCGCGACATGTCCTTGTACTTCTTGGCCTTCGTGGTTGTACTTCCTGGAAATGTTTTGATACTAGTGTGTTTTACAAAAACTAGCATGTGTGCTTCAAAATGATAATTTTAGATTGTCCCTATATTCTATTTAAGAGATTCTGCACTTCCCGGATCTTAATATTTTTTACTTCACAACGTTGCTATGTGAACTTATGTGGGGGTATTTTCTTCATGTAATTACCGCTTGTACTTCCTGTTGTCTCCGCCTGTACTTCTCGGGATCACTGCTCGTACTTCCTCGCAGATGACGGGATTATTTTGTTTTCTCTACATTTGGACTTTGTCGGGTTTCTTGTACTTCCTATATTAAGTGGGTGTATTGCTCGTGTCGAATGGTTGTACTTCTCATTGTCAAGTATATGAACTTTCTTACGGGTTGTGGGATTATTATTGCTTTTTACAATATGTGGGGTATTTTCTTTGAACACTTTTAAGAGAGTGGATTTTGTACACCCACGCATGGGTGTGGGTGTTTCCGTCATCGTTCATTGTGCTTTGAGATTCGGATAAAAAGAGGAGAGAGAAAGGAATCTTTTCATATACTATGATGGGCACGAATCTCGAGAAATAAATGAACGGTGACGGAAACACCCACACCCATGCGTGGGTGTACAAAAGTATTTCCGACACTTTTAATTCATGTAATTACCGCTTGTACTTCATGTTGTCTCCGCCTGTACTTCTCGAAATCACTGCTCGTACTTCCTTGCATATGACGGGATTATTTTGTGTTTTCTACATTTGGACTGGTTTCTTGTACTTCCTGAAATAAGTGGGTGTATTGCTCGTGTCGAATGGTTGTACTTCTCATTGTCAAGTATATGAACTTCCTTACGGGTTATGGGATTTTTTTTTGCTATGTGAATTTATGTGGGAGTATTTTCTTTGAACACTTTTAATTCATGTAATTACCGCTTGTACTTCCTGTTGTCTCCGCATGTACTTCTCGGAATCACCTCTCGTACTTCCTCGCAAATGACGGGATTATTTTGTTTTCTACATTTGAATTTTATGGGGTTTCTTGTACTTCCTATATTAAGTGGGTGCGCTACTCGTGTCGAATGGTTGTACTTCTCAGCGTCAACGATTTGAACTTCCCATGAATGATGGAATTTTTTTTTGTACATTTGGATTTTGTCGGTTTTATTGTATTTCCTATATTAAGCGGGTGTACTGCTCACATCGAAAGGTTGTACTTCTCGGCGTCAAGTATTTTAACTTCCCCTCGAATGACGGGATTATTTTATTTTTTGTACATTGTGATTTTGTCGGTTTTCTTGTACTTCCTATATTAAGTGAGTGCACTTCTCGTGTCGAAAGGTTGTCTCAACGTCAAGGATTTAAACTTCCCCGTTAATGGCAAGATTTTTTTCTATATATGATTTTAGTCGATTCGCGTGTATTTCCTATAATAAGTGATTGTACTTCTCCACTCAAGTATTTGAACTTCCCTGTAGATGACAAGATTATATTGTTTTTTCTACATTGGAAATTTAGTTGTTTTCTTGTACTTCCTATATTAAGTGTGTGTACTGCTCAACGTCGAGTATTTGAACCTCCATGCAAATGACGTGATTTTTTTTATACTTTGGTGCGTCTGGTGCTTCGAGAGAAGCATGTTGGGGCTACGGCGGGGGGTGGGGGTAGTTATCTCCTTGCTTTCATTATGATAGGGGACGGTGGTCAGCGGGGACGATTCGGCACGCCCGACGTAGGGAGTTTGGTAGACGACGGGGAGAAGAGGATGGCGTCGTGTGTTGCGTTGGTGCATGTGAAGAATAATGTGCTCACACGACCAACAAGAATGTTTGTTTGGGAATGATAGTTTTAAACGAAAGTTATTGTACTTCCTTACAGGTAGTCAATTTGTTTTTAGATTTAGATAATTTTACGAGGGCTAATGTGAACACACATATTATTTATTCCTTAAGGGAAAAAAATCAATTCAAATGTAGCGTAAAATCTCAGTGAATGTACGCTTCCTCGTTCAAAAATAGAAGAGTGTGACGGTTTTCTAAAGGAGGTGGTGATTGTCCTTAGGCATTGTACTTACGGATAATGTTTTGAAACTAGTGTATATTCCAAATTTAGAGATGTGTATTTTTGGGAATAATAATTTTAAATTGCCCGCACTTGGTGGATCTTAATTGTTGTACTTCCCAACGTCGCTATGTGAATTTTTTGGGAGGATTTTCTTTCGCACTTCAAAACTGGCCAGTTGTACTTCCGATAGTCACCGCTTGTACTTTTCAGAAACACTTCTTGTACTTCCTGTGAGGCAAAAAAAATTAGATGATTTTTATTATTTTAATGCACTTCCCAAAACTAGTCAATTTGAAATAAAAACAGTAGCTAGGACGAATTTTATTAAAATTGATGTACTACCCAAGACCTTGTAGTCAATCTGCTCATGCCCATGAAAATCACAGTGAGAATCTGAAAGAAAACGGATATATTTGCGGACAGATATTTGGTGCACATGGGCACCAGTGATCTCGTTTTTAAAAAAATCAAAAAATTATATTTTTCAGTTTTAAAAAATTCGGGAAAAAAATTCACAGATAGTCAATGATGTATCCCACAAACGTGCAAAAAATAAATT
Source organism: Lolium rigidum (assembly GCF_022539505.1). Lineage (NCBI taxonomy): Eukaryota > Viridiplantae > Streptophyta > Magnoliopsida > Poales > Poaceae > Lolium > Lolium rigidum. The sequence continues at coordinate 61,001,286 of NC_061514.1, read as the reverse complement.
TCAAATACTTAATATTTTGAGCTACACAAAAATGACAAAATTGTAGATCTGAGTAGTCATTTTCAAATCTCAAAAACATATCAGATTTTGTCATTTTTCTCTAGCTCAAAATAAAAACAATTTTGGATTGGGATTTTGCATGATTGTGGGATGTATCAATGACATTCTTCAAAATTATTTTCATGATTTTTATAACTTGTAAAAATATTTTAATTTTTTTTAACATAGCGAGAGCACACTTTTCGTATATTTGCTGGCCCAGATGCCCCAGACTTGGTACTTGGTTTAATGGAATCAGTCTTCTATTTAAAATAAATAAATATGTCACTTCTGCAATCCGCTAGCACCCTAGTCTCGTAGAATAATTTTTCATTATTGATTTGCATGCAACAATGCAAAATATAGTTTTAAGAATTTAAAAGTTGTACTGCTAGCACTAAGAAGGTTGCACTGCTTTATTATTGAAGTGGTCGAGCCACATCTCTGACAGGAGACGCCGAGTGCAAGGACAGCTACATTTCTTCTTTGATGACCATAATCTTTTGCTGTTGTAGCATCTCTGCAGTAACTCAATTCACGGCAGGCTACAAAAATGGCAGTGCCCTCATGTCCACAAGAAGAGGAGATAAGAGCTGCAAACACGTGTTTTTAGAATGTAAAAATTTGCGCTTCCTATTTTTAGAGAGTTGTACTGCCAAGAAAATTGACATAAAAAGAGAGTGGCAGAAAGAGAAAAGAGGGAGAGGGATGAGCCGGGGTGGCCATGTTGCTGACGGCATTGGCACGATAATCAGAAAACAGCGCGGCATCAGGGAATGCTCAACGGAGGGGACGCGCGCTCGACCGGCGGCGACGCCTTCGATGGTGGCAGGGCAGGTAGGGAACGGCAGTCCCAGTCGGCGATGGCATGTCAAGCTCTGTGGCATCACAGGGAAGTTCAAATCAACAACTCTCAGAAATATAACACTATATCACAGATAAGTTCAGGTACAAAAATTCAGAAGTGCATATATAATATAAAAGAAACTACCTTTTGATCAAACAAAGTACAAAACCATGTTCATTAAAAGTTTCGAGCGATGTTGGTCAGAAGTTCAGGTCGATGTGGATATGAACTGAGCTAACAGGAAAAAAAAGTAGAAGAATGACGGCGGTTCAAGACATACCAATACGTACAAATAAACTCAATCATACAAGGCATAAATACATGACGCCAGAAAATCATCCCTAATGCCGCTAACCAAGAAGTGAGCTGCCTCTGTTAACATATTTTGTACTGCTAACACATGAAAAATGGCTATATTTTCTGCTAATGTTCAAGTGCACTGCTCGTTATTGTAAGATTACTCTTCCGGCACAAGAACATTGAACTTTTTGTGTGATTAGAGGAACTAGTACTCCAGCGTTGTGTCAAAACAAAAATGCAGAACACAGTGGTTCAGAAAACATCAGAAAACAATCCGCGGGTTTAGCGATGATCCATGTAGCAACTGGGGCGGCAGAGATTCAAACGCTGCAAAATCCATCATTGGTGCCCTCTCCATATTCAAAAACAGACTAATAAAAAATCCAATCCAATCATGGCCTCTCCATAATCAAAAACATGGCACTGGGTGAAATATTATTCTGGTATACTTTGCTCAGAATAATCATGGCCTCTCCATAATCAAAAACATGGCACTCGGTGAAATATTATTCTGGTATACTTTTCTTAGAATAATCATGGCCTCTCCATAATCAAAAACTAATTTTAGAGGTTTTGAAATCATGTTTCCGGTATACTGTGCGAGATAACAATTTAAATTTGATGGATTAGATCCATTTATTTGTTGTAAAATGTTGTAGGTAATGAAATCAGACATATACTGCTTGGATTCTGCAGTATATGTCTAATGAAAAAGTTGCAGTATATGTCACTGGAGGTAAATGCTTCTCAGATCAACATGTATTATTCTGTTTAGTTCGTACTTTCTCAGCCACTTAGAAAATTTGTATAAGGACAAAAAAGGTAAATGACTAGAAAAAAAGAAAGTCACATCAGCTCCAAGGGAGCATCCACCAAATAAATCGAAGAATTGCTAGTGAATCGACCTAGGATCGAAAAAAAACTATGAAAAAACAACTTGAAAATTAATCGTAGAAAAATATATTGGCAATTAACAACGTAAAGTGAGCACATCCTAGATATTACGTATACTTAATAGCTTAACCGTATTGTACTGCCTGTATCCATGCAGTTGAACTGTTCAGCAGAGGCGGTCGAATACGAACCTGGTGATAGTGGCGGAGATCGCGTTCGCTGAAGAAAGTGAATCACAACTTGAACTACAAATTGCATCATAACTCCTGCTGCAGCCTGCTTGTACTAATGCGTTCACGAACTCACGCAGACCATTATGACTCACTCCAGGCTGCTGCTGCCTGTCAATGGTGTGAAAATTTCAGAAAAAATCGGTCCTAGCTAAGCTTATTTTCCTGGAGTCTCAAGAAAAACAATGGAAACTCAGAATTATCTTTTTCATGTGAACCGAAACTTGGCCATCTAGTCCTTTGCTTTTCTTTCAGCCCTAGTGCGTGCATCAGCTCACGCACCAGATGGTTTTAGCAAAATACAAGCAAGTATACGGTAGCACTAGGAAAGCTAGCCTTTTCATCTTGATCATTTTCTCCAAACTCGACCAGTCTATGGGAGCCCGGAAATAATATCCCTGCATCACTATGGAGGCCAGCGGTCAAATTTAGCTTTATCTAGTCTAGCTTCTAATCTTCTCAGGGTTTTGATTCAGCGAAATATACCAAACTGAAGCTGCCAACCATCTCCGCACCATGGCAATGGTTTCACAGCATGGAGAAGAGCATCAGGTTCAGCACATACCCGCACGCATACATAAGTTCAGCAATACATGGCGACGGAATGAAAAAAGATCTGTGTTAACCACCAAGTGGATGCCTCTATTACCAAATATGTACTACGGTGTGGAGAGAAAAACAAAGAGAAGATGCAGATCGGACAACAGGAGCGAGGAGCTGCCTCTCCTGCACGGCAGGCCAGCGCTAGCCTGCCATGGAGCTTGTGGAACCTCTGCTCTCGAGAGGCACACCCGGACATTTACCAGCGCCAAGTTCAGGCCCAGATGTGAATAAGTTCAGACGTGCGTGGCGTAGCAGTTCAAGTGGAGGCATGAGACTCGACACTGGTAGAGCCGCCGGGATGCAGGGAAGCTAGGAGCTGCCACGGGGACACCACCAGGTCACGCCCATCTCGATCATCGGAGACCACTGGAGGAATTTGAAAGGGAGGCTTGTTGGATGCTGGGCTCCCGGCCGACAACAGGATATCCAAGTGATCGCTGCAGTATCACGGCAGCGACGTCAGCCCGGGGCAGTAGCGAGAGATCAAGGATCGAGCTGGAGAACTACGTCGGAGGGGGCTCAGGGCCGTAGCGCAGATCAAAGAGGAGCTCAGCCGGAGAGGAACCGTGGCGGAGGAAGAAGGGGCGTGGCCGCCATGGGGTAGAAGTAGTTGCCGGCCTCGGGGATGAAGGGGGCGAGCCTGCCATGGGGATGCAGGCCGCGGGTAGGGGGGCACGCCGGCCACGGAGAAAGAGGTCCCACGCCGGCCGCGGAGAAGAAAGGGCCGCGCTGGCCATGGAGAAGGAGAGGTGCCAGGCCAACGACGGAGGGTTAGGCCGGCGGCGGAGGAAGAATTTGGCGGCGGGGACTGAGACGGGGAGCCGTGGAGGAGGTTGCCGACGGCGTGCGGTTGGAAGAGCGCAGGGGAGGTCGTGGATGATGCAGGAGGTGGGGGGAAGAAGTTGTCGGTGGTGTTTTTTCCTCGTTGGGAAGTTGTTTCCGGGCCGTTTCCCACCGGATCGGGCCCTATAGAATCGGTTGATGCTCAGAATAATATTCTGACCACCGGTTTTAGAATAGTGCGACCCTAGCCCTATATATATTAAATAACCCAAAATGTTGTCTCCTTCACATCAATACCACCACCACCGGGCTCCTAGCACTAGAACTCCACCACGTTGTTCTTCTTTGCCGCCAGAGATCCCAATCCTAAGGGCATCTCCCGCTCGCGCCCGTACGGCTGTGGCAGCCGACCGAGCCTGCTGCTGCCCTTCCATGCGGCCTGCTTGTTGGCCCCACCACCGTGTTGTTCCACACTTGCATGCTGCGTTGCTTTTCCCCTCCTCTCTCTCTCGCATGCATTCAGATCTGTTTTGCCCTGTTTTAGACACAAGCGGTAGTACCGCTTGCACAACGGTACTACTGGTTTGGCTCGTTTTTTGACTGATTTCTGCACAGTTTCCGCGCGAGCGGTGTTACCGCTTCGACAAGCGGTAGTACCGCTCGGGCGCATTTTCTGACCGTTTTTCTGCCCCCACAACTATATTTCTAGGCCCCCTATATATACCTATTTCCCACCTCCGTCCACACTAGTTCTTCTCACCTACTCTCTCTCCTCCATTGTTGACCTTGAAGAGCTTTACCATTCTCTTGATCCCCCTACTATTTCTTGCATCTTTTTGGGGGAAAAGAGAGAGGAGATCTAGATCTAGTGCTCCACCAATTGAATCCCTCTCCAAGTGAGGAGATCTTGCTAGATCTAGATCTTAGAGTAATTTGGTGTTCCTCCTCATATTTGTTCTTCCTCCCTTATTCCCCCAATAGTTTTTGTAGCTTTGTTGAAATTTGGGAGAGAAGAACTTGGGCATCTTAGTGGTGTTCTTAGCCATTGCATTAGGTGCATCGGTTTGGGTTCTCTCCGGGGTTTCGGTCTCATAGAGGGCTTGTTGACTTTAGTGGTGTTGTTGCTTTCGTGGCCTTGTCGCCTTTGTGGTGTGGTAGCCTTTGTGGCCTTGTTGCCTTCATGGCCTTGTCGTATTTGTGGCGTGATAGCCTTTGTCGCGTTGTTGTCTTTGTGGAGTGTGGTAGCCTTTGTGGTTTTGGAGCCGGTTGTGGCGCGTTGGAGTCTTTGTGGCCTTGTTGCCGGTGTGGCGTGTTGTAGCCCTTGTGGCCTTGTACTTGAGAGCCTCCATGTTGTGGAGTTGCCTCAAGATTGATACTTGGGTGTTTCCCCAAGCTTGTATGGGTTCGGTGACCACCCTCAAGGGTCCCTTAGTGGATCAAGGCTTTCCCTTTGGTGGAAAGGCTCGAGGAGAATACGGTGGCCCTAGCGACTCATTGGAGTGCCTCGTGCCTCCACACGGCTCCAACGGAGACGTAGCACCCTTAGGTGTGAACTTCGGGATACATCGTCGTCTCCTCGTGCACCGGTTACTTCTCAACCCGAGCTCCTTTACCTATGCGCTTTACATTGTGATATCTGTCATGCTTGATGTTTTATACCTAGTTTGTTATCACCTTGTTGCTCATCATGCTTAGCATAGGTTGTTGGTGCACATAGGCAAACCCCTAGTTGATAGGCTTTGTGTTAAACAAGTAAACCTTGAATAGTTTTATTCGCCTTGTTTAGCACTCAAGTAGAAGTTTTTATAACTCGCCTATTCACCCCCCCACCCTCTAGGCGACATCCTTGTACATTCCGTGTCCCTAGAGGTCATCATTTGGTTTTCATTTCGGGGTGTAGCTGACATGTGCTCAAACTGCCATAAAGCCTCATTGAAATCCCCAACTACAAGCCAAGGTAAATTAGACCGGTCCCTTAGATCTTGTAACTGGGACCAAACTTTAGCCCTATTTTCTACTCTAGGCGCCCCATAAATACATGTAATCTTCCACAAAGGTTCATTAGGGGAAAGGTTGACATAAACATCGATAATTTTTTTATTCATATCTTTAATCACCACAGACATACTCTCATGCCAAAAGAGGGCTAGCCCTCCACTCAACCCTTCACTGTCGACACCAGCAAACCCTCTAAGCCCGAGACGGCTCCTAAGACTACGAACTTTATTTTTATGTCTTCTAGTTTCACACAAAAAAACTAAACTAGGCCTAATAGATTGGGAGAGAGTGACTAATTCCAACCAATACAACTCATTGCGCCTGACGAGACCACACATTTGGTCTCGTTAGGTTACCGGAAGGCCTATGTCCAGTTGTCGTGTGCTTCTTATGCCTCGTGTACACCATATCAACACCTTTTTGGTTGCTTTTCTCTGCTCCTTGTGTCCTCCCCTTCTTTGGAGTTCCTCCTTCTCCGTTTTTGTTCTGTCCTATACCCACATATATCTCACGCCTGTTCCCTTGTACCTCTTGTTCTTCAGCGGTGTGCTTCCCCAGAATAGTATCAGCATGCACCATGGATACATCATTAATAGATCCAAACGAGACTTGTAGATCAGATAGACCTTGCAGGGCTGGAATCATGTCGCTGGCCCTTGGTCCTTGCTCCCACCTATTTGTTCACCAGTCCTATGCTTTGCGTAGTCTTCATCCGCTTCAGGTGCTCTAGCACCTCCGATGTCACAGTCACTTATACTACCGGTTCCATCTATGGTATAGATCCAACTCCTTCATCATCAGCAAATTGAATGATGGGCTGTTGGTTTCCCCTCAACAGGTTATCAACACCCTGTGCAAGGTTGGACTCTACTTCCTGCATGGTATGCACTTCAATTTCATTCCCTTCTACCATATCTCCATTATTCATTGCAACCAAAGCTGCCAGGTACTTCGGGCCATCCTCTAATGGAGGCATCACATTATCTGAAGAATCGGCTTGCTCTGTTGTGACGCTTTCTCTGCCCTTTTCGCTCATCTTCCTGGAATTCCATCTCTTGTGAGATTCAATGCTTCCAAATCTAAAGAAACTGAAACCACGTTACGTTGATGTCTGGCCTGCTGGGGGAACAAAGTGTAACATCCCAACTTTTCAAACAAAGAAGAAAATGAAATTCCTTTTTTCCAAAATTTGGAACCAACAAAAACTTTATTTAAGTCCTATAAGGAGCATAGTGCTCATACTTGTAGTGGATGATCTTTGCCTTGTTGGTTTGTTAAAGTGTTTGAAAATGATCCTAAACCCTAAAAACTTGCTTTCTTTTCACCTTTCAAGGTAAAACAAAATCAAAAGAAATTAAATAAGAAAAGGGCCTATGTGCCTATGGCTATTTTGTGAAACTTTAACTTAGACCCTTCTACCTTGTTTGGATGTTTTGAAAACATTAATCAACACTACCTAGTACCTAAAAAATCAAATCTAAGGTGAAACAAAAAGAAATAAAAAGAAAACAAAACTTTACATAGAGGCATATGAGAGTAAAAGGCCAAAAATAGGAATTTGAGAATTGACCCTAGGACTTGGTGTGAATGGTTGGATCACTACCCTATACCATTTCAACACTCACCAACATCAATTGGGTCAAGAAAAATCAAAGAAGTGCAATTTCCAAGTTGCATGTGATGATGGTCACTTGTGCCATTTTTAACATGTACCCCACTTTGAGCCCTTTTATTAGGAGATTCTTAAACCAAACCCTGCCAACTCTTTGCCCCTCATCCAAGACCTCACCAAGATGAACAACTTTGGTGTTGACCACTTTGACCAGATATCTGACCATTGCTCCAATTAGTCAACCCAAGATGCTATGTTGAAACAAATTCTAGATTCCCTCCACTTTTTGAAATTTCACAAATCAACTCCAAAATTCAAACCAAGACCACCAATAGATGCCCAACATTATTTAGAACCCAACCATGCAACACTTTGGCCAAAATTAAATACAAGAGAGACCATTGCATTAGATATAAGAGGTACACATAAAGTAAGAGGGAAGTACAACCACTCTCAACCACTATTTCTTACCTCACTTCTCTCTCTTGTGCTCATATATAGTGCCTAGTACCTCTAACCACTCATCATGACATCACTTAACCTTGCCATGATCACCATCACACCCAACCATGCATAGTACATGGCATATCTCACATATACTTTGGGCATTAATCCATTGTGCACACCCTAGACCCCCCTCACCTTGCTCACCATGTAGAAACCACTTGTCTCACCTCACTCATGCTTGCCATGCCCTCAGAGACAAAGAAATATGCACACAAAATCATAGAACAAGACCATGCCGGCCACCATGGTCACCACCTTGTCACCCCTGCTCCCTCTCTTCCCCTCTCTCTCTCACCATGTCAACGAAGCTGGCCCCACTCCCCTGACTCTGCTGGCGCACGCCCTGGCCCAGGAGAGTGATGACCCACAAGTATAGGGGGTGTATCGTAGTACTTTCGATAAATAAGAGTGTCGAACCCAACGAGGAGCAGAAGGTGTTGACAAGCAGTTTCGATGAAGGATTCACTGTAAATGCTCACAGACAAGTATTCAGGGGGTTTTGATATAGCAGATAAATAAAGTACAAGTAAATAAAATGCGAGAGTAATAGTTACAGCGAGTGGCAGATGTCTACGGGAGCTTCTATTCTTGTAGACAGTGTTGGGCCTCCAAGAGCAGAGGTTTGTAGAACAGCAGCAAGTTTCCCTTAAGTGGATCACCCAAGGTTTATCGATCTCGGGGAGGAAGAGGTCAAAGATATCCCTCTCAAGCAACCCTGCAATCACAAAGCAAGAAGTCTCTTGTGTCCCCAACACACCTAATACACTTGTCAGATGTAAAGGTGCACTAGTTCGGCGAAGAGATAGTGAGATGCAAGTAATATGGATGAGTATGAGTGGTAATAGTAATCTGAATAAAATATGGCAGCGAGTAAACATGCAACAAAACAGATAAACAAACGGAGATTCGATGCTTGGAAGCAAGGCCCGGGGATCCCGCTTTCACTAGTGGACACTCTCAACAATGATCACATAATAGGACTACTCTACACCCTCTTGTTGGATGATGAACACCACTAAGCTGTGTAGGATTACACGAACCCTCAATGCCGGAGTTAACAAGCTCCACAATATTCAATGTTCATATTTAAATAACCTTAGAGTGCAAGATAGATCAACACAATCACACCAAGAACTAACATAGCATGCACACTGTCAACATCACACTATGAAGGAGGCATAGATCACATCAATATTTATCATAGCAATAGTTAACTTCATAATCTACAAGAGATTACAATCATAACCCACGCCAAGTACTACAGTACACGATGCACACACTGTCACCATTACACCGTGCAGGAGGAATAGACTACTTTAATAACATCACTAGAGTAGCACATAGATGATATTCAACTAGATCACATAAAGAGAGAGATAAACCACATAGCTACAGCGGAGCCCTCAGCCCCGGGGGTGGATTACTCCCTCCTCATCATGGAGACAGACGATGGCGGTGAAGATGGCGGTGGAGACGGCGGTGGAGATGACTCCGGGGGCAATTCCCCGTCCGTGCGGGTGCCGGAACAGAGACTTCTGTCCCCCGGATTGGAGTTTCGTGATGTGGCGGCGCCCACGGAGTCTTTTACGGAGTTTCTTCAAGTGGTGTCGAAGTTTTAGGTCACGACGGCTTAAATAGGCGAAGAGTCGGAGTCGGAAGAGTCCCGAGGGGCCCACACAATAGGGTGGGGTGACCACCCTCCAGGCCGCGCCGGCCTATGGGGAGGAGGCCCTGGGCCTCCCCCTGGCTTGCCCTTCTGGCTCCGTGAGTCTTCCGGCGAAATAGAATTTCCGTAATTTTTACGGATTTTTCCGAGCACTTCGGTTTTTGGGCCTTTTACGCAATAAACGGACATAATAAACGAAGCGGCACTTGTGGCATCTTGTTAATAGGTTAGTCCAATAAATGTCATAATATCATATAAAGTGCAAGCAAAACATGTAGGTATTGTCATAAAACAAGCATGGAACATCGAAATTATAGATACGTTGAAGACGTATCGGCATCCCCAAGCTTAGTTCCTACTCGTCCTCGAGTAGGTAAACGATAAAAAGATAATTTACTGAAGTGACATGCTACCAACATAATCTTAATCATACTATTGTAAAACATATGAGATGAATGCAGCGATTCGAAACAATGTTAATGCAATGAGTAAACAATTGAATCATATAGCAAAGACTTTTCATGAATACTACTTTCAAGACAAGCATCAATAAGTCTTGCATAAGAGTTAACTCATAAAGCAATAAATCAAAGTAAAGGTATTGAAGCAACACAAAGGAAGATTAAGTTTCAGTGGTTGCTTTCAACTTGTAACATGTATATCTCATGGATATTGTCAATGTAAAGTAATATAACAAGTGCAATATGCAAGTATGTAGGAATCAATGCACAGTTCACACAAGTGTTTGCTTCTTGAGGTGGAGAGAAATAGGTGAAGCTGACTCAACATAAAAGTAAAAGAATGGTCCTTCAAAGAGGAAAGCATCGATTGCTATATTTGTGCTAGAGCTTTGGTTTTGAAAACATGAAACAATTTTGTAAACGGTAGTAATAAAGCATATGTATCATGTAAATTATATCTTACAAGTTGCAAGCCTCATGCATAGTATACTAATAGTGCTCGCACCTTGTCCTAATTAGCTTGGGTTAACACTGATTATCATTGCATAGCATATGTTTCAACCAAGTGTCACAAAGGGGTACCTCTATGCCGTCTGTACAAAGGTCTAAGGAGAAAGCTCGCATTTGGATTTCTCGCTTTTGATTATTCTCAACTTAGACATCCATACCGGGACAACATAGACAACGAGATAATGGACTCCTCTTTAATGCATAAGCATTTAACAACGGTTATTATTCTCTTAAGAGATTGAGGATTAGGCTGTCCAAAGCTGAAACTTCCACCATGAATCATGGCTTTAGTTAGCGGCCCAATGTTCTTCTCTAACGAGTATGCATACTCAAACCATTTGATTGTGAAAACCGCCCTTACTTCGGACAAGACGAACATGCATAGCAACTCACATGATATTCAACAAAGGTAAAAGAGTTGATGGCGTCCCCCAGAAAACATGGTTATCGCACAACAAGCAACTTAATAAGAGATAAAGTGCATAAGTACATATTCAATACCACAATAGTTTTTAAGCTATTTGTCCCATGAGCTATATATTGCAAAGGCGAATGATGGAAATTTTAAAGGTAGCACTCAAGCAATTTACTTTGGAATGGCGGAGAAATACCATGTAGTAGGTAGGTATGGTGGACACAAATGGCATAGTGGTTAGCTCAAGGATTTTGGATGCATGAGAAGTATTCCCTCTCGATACAAGGTTTAGGCTAGCAAGGTTATTTGAAACAAACACAAGGATGAACCGGTGCAGCAAAACTCACATAAAAGACATATTGTAAACATTATAAGACTCTACACCGTCTTCCTTGTTGTTCAAAACTCAATACTAGAAATTATCTAGACTTTAGAGAGACCAAATATGCAAACCAAATTTTAGCAAGCTCTATGTATTTCTTCATTAATGGGTGCAAAGTATATGATGCAAGAGCTTAAACATGAGCACAACAATTGCCAAGTATCAAATTATTCAAGATATTTTAGAATTACTACATGTAGCATTTCCCGATTCCAACCATATAACAATTTACGAAGCAGTTTCAACCTTCGCCATGAACATCAAAAGCTAAGAACACATGTGTTCATATGAACCAGCGGAGCGTGTCTCTCTCCCACACAAGCATTTATTCAAACAAAAACACAAACAAAAGCACACAGACGCTCCAAGTAAAGTACATAAGATGTGGCCGAATAAAAATATAGTTTCAAGAGAAGGAACCTGATAATTTGTCGATGAAGAAGGGGATGCCTTGGGCATCCCCAAGATTAGATGCTTGAGTCTTCTTGAAATATGCAGGGATGAACCACGGGGGCATCCCCAAGCTTAGAGCTTTCACTCTTCTTGATCATAGTATATCATCCTCCTCTCTTGACCCTTGAAAACTTCCTCCACACCAAACTCGAAACAAACTCATTAGAGGGTTAGTGCATAATCAAAAATTCACATGTTCAGAGGTGACACAATCATTCTTAACACTTCGGACATTGCCCAAAGCTACTGGAAGGTAATGGAACAAAGAAATCCATCCAACACAGCGAAAGAGGCAATGCGAAATAAAAGGCAGAATTTGTCAAAACAGAACAGTCCGTAAAGACGAATTTTATTGAGGCACCAGACTTGCTCAGATGAAAATGCCCAAATTGAATGAAAGTTGTGTACATATCTGAGGATCACGCACGTAAATTGGCATATTTTTCTGAGCTACCTACAGAGAGGCAGGTCGAAATTCGTGACAGCAAAGAAATGCATTCTTGCGCAGCAATCCAAATCTAGTATGAACCTTACTATCAAAGACTTTACTTGGCACAACAAATCACAAAACTAAGATAAGGAGAGGTTGCTACAGTAGTAAACAACTTCCAAGACTCAAATTCAAAACAAAAATACTGTAGCAAAATAAACACATGGGTTATCTCCCAAGAAGTTCTTTCTTTATAGCCATTAAGATGGGCTCAGCAGTTTTTATGATGTACTCGCAAGAAATAGTATTTGAAGCAAAAAGAGAGCATCAAGAAGCAAATTCAAAACACATTTAAGTCTACCCCAATTCCTATGCAAAGGAATCTTGTACACAAATGAATTCATGAAGAACAAAGTGACAAGCATAAGAAGATAAAACACGAGTAACTTCAAGATTCTCAACATAAAGAGGGGAAACTTAATATTATTAAGATGCATATAACCATGTTTCCCTCTCTCATAATAACTTTCAGTAGCATCATTAATGAAATCCACAATATACCCATCACTTAAAACATTCTTATCATGGCTCATATGTATAGAAGTATCATTAATTTTGGCATAAGAAGAGTTCTTCTCATTAATAGTAATTGGAGCAAGATTATTATCAAGAATTTGAACATGGTAAACAAGTTGCATATTAAGGGAATTGTTTTTGGCAATCCAATCATGACTATGACAAGTTTCATAAGGATAGTTATAACCTATATCATAGCATTCTTTATAATAATCATTAAAGGTCGGAGGCACAGTGTCATCATAAGAAATAGAATAGTTATCTTTCACAGTTGGTTTATCCGTGACCATACCATCATTGTTATTAGAAGGAGATGTATCAAACACATAATGATCAGTAGCAAAAGGATTTTCAAACACCTCTTCCCCAAGCTTAGAGCTTTCTATATCATTATGGGAGGAAGCATGGATAGCAATCGACACTATGGCAATTATTATCATCATCATTTTCAGAATTAGTTTCCCAGAGATTTGCAATATCAAAAGTAGTGTGCTCATTCAAATCATGATCACTAATGTATGTAAAGGGCATAGGAAGATCATTGTATTCAGATTCATTATCATAATCTAAAGGTATAATTGCTGCACCCCCATGGGCTTCTCACAGCGATCTGCGCTTGTGAGCCGTCGGATCTTCTCATCAGGTAATCTGGGCCGTTCATTCTTGGCTCAGAGTCTGCTAGATAAATCCATGCAACGGCCAATTGTTACCCGCCTCCGGCTGCCATGTGGGCCCCACCTTTGCCGGCCCCGCACGTCAGCGACCGTGGCTGGGATCTACGTCGGTGCGCATTGGCGTCGGCCAGGGGATCTCCACCCCGCAGGGGTATTTTTGGTATTTCACCGCGGCTCGTATAAAAGTGAGCCCCAGGGTGAAGAAAACCCTAGCCGCCGCCCACGCCCCTGCCCCCGCATCGCGCCCCCGCCCCGCACCTGCCCCGCCCCGCCCCGCCTCGTGCCCTCCCCCGCCCCCGCCCCGCCACCGCCCGTCCGTCCGAGCACGGCGGCGCCGCGCGCGTGGCCGACGGCGACGCAGGCAGCGGCGGCTGCGCGGGACCCCTGGCGGAGAGCGGGCCTGGTGAGCAAGGCGGCTGGGCGGGCGAGCGCGTCGGGGGACGAGCAGAGGAGGAAGAGGACGACGGCGGCGCCGCGCAACCGCCTCCTCCTCTGCGCCAGCCCCACCGCACTGCGTCCTCCCGTGCTCATCTTCTCCTCGTTCGGGCTCTCCTCCGCGCCGCCTCTCCCGACCACGCGCTTTAGCCGTGGGCGATCGATCTGCGCCGGCGACGACGTGGAGGAGCACGCGGGGAAGATGGCGACCGGCGCGCGGATTTGGGCTCCTCCACCCACGCTCCTCCCCTACATGTTCCCTGTCCCTGCCTCTCCCCGTTCACGTTGACATGACCGGCATGGAGGAGCACACAGGGAACGGGCGGACCGATGTGGGGGACCGGCCGGAAGCACGATCCACCGGTGGCGGCCAGCTGCTGCACGACATGCTTAGCCGCAACTCAATCCACCAACAGCCAAGCCCCCCTCTCTCCTTCTCTTTCTTTGTTTGTGTGGATCCCCTTCTTTTAATTATTGTTTGGCAGATGTGAAACATCCTTGATTGTATCGGTTTGCTAACATTAATTCCCAAAACTTCTCATTTTGTTTCTGCAGATTTCCTTCGAAGAAGTACATGTGTGTTCTAGCTCAGCGGACATTAGACCAAGATCCGGTATGCCACTATTTTAAATGCCTAAATTTCACTATTTCTTTCTTTATCTTACGTTTCTTTATAGGAAGAAATTAAAGAGATAATCAATTGAAGTTGTGGATGGCATCTAATGCATTGATTGGCTGCTTTGAATAAATATGTGCTTAAGTTTGCCTTTGGGTGTCTTTTTTCCTCCAAAGGAATAAAGGATATATGAGGCAGTCAAGTTCCATCCTCTACTTTCCTATGATATAAATAGAAGAAGTGGATCTAATCTTTTTAGCAAAAGATTGTGCTATATTTAGTTCATGCATTTCCCTTTTAGGTCGCTCTGTATCACTACGTGCTTGAACTGTATGTTACATATGTATATTTCTTATATAGTGGAATTGGTTTGGTACCTTATGTTGAATACTTGATTTGGTATTCTCTCGCTGTAATGATATGTTTCCTCTTTGGAAAGATAGTTGTATTGGTTTGCCAAAATTAATCCCTAAACCTTCCCGTTTAGTTTCTTTGGATTTCTTTTGAAGAAGTACATGTGTGTTCTTATTTTCTTACATTTCAACCCATGGCTATGGTTGCCGGCGGGGAGGGACATAGCGGAATGAATGGAACGGAGAAAGAGGTCTGCTGGATATGCAAAATTATTTGTAAAACATCTCTTCGGCATTCTGCTCTATATGAGTATTGTGAAGCACTCCAAGAGGTTATTGTTTTCTTTGTCAGAGTTATTCTTTTCTAAATTTAGCAAATATGTATCATTAAACTAAATTTAGGATGATTTGAATGCAAAAGTGATTGGTCTTCTGGCTACAATTTCTACTTGTGTTGGTACGGAGTTTACTTCACCATTATTGTGTTCATTTGAATGACCATAGAGTGTACTATTTTACCATTTTCCTTACGCACATAAATTGATCGTTAGTTTCGCTAGGAATCATCGCATAATTTGTTTGGATGTAGTTCTTTATTTTACTTTGCTTTAGATTTACCTTTTCGAGTTCCATGCATTTTTTCCAAGAATGTGAATGCTTTTTCACCTGTTAGCTGCCTTTTGTTTTATTTTCCTTGATTCTTCATTCCCTAGAAGTACTTGATGTTGCGTCGTCATAAAATAATAATCGCATAAATCCTCACATAGTTATACGAGAGCTCTGGTGGAGATACTACGGACATGTAGTTAAAATATTTTTAATAACGACTTTATCTTAGTGCCATCATCATTACGAGATGGCTTTACTTGTTAAAAAGGATAATATGGAACAAAGTTCATGTTTACATATTTGAAGGGAAGTTTTTAGGACAATAGCTTATTAATCCAAATGCTCTATGTACCTTTTGTTCACATGGTCACGGGCTTTATATTTGTTTGCTGACGTCCACTGGGTTCTATATCAAGCTAATGCAACTAGTGTATCATTTCGTTTAGAATTGGTACTATTACTAGCTTCAGATGGTATGATTGAACAATTGTTCTTGTTCTACAAAAAACCAAATATGTGTAACTGCATGTCCCAATTACAAATTTGATAAGCATAACTGAAGTGAATGGATATTGATAATTACCCGTTTTGAATTTTATTGATGCGAAGTGGAGATTCAAGTTGTGCACGGTTTTTGGTTCATCATACCATGGTAAAGTCCTTATTCTCCGCCTGAGTTCGACCAAATACAGCATGCGAGATAATGATTTTTTATAATAATATTTTTTCATCCTCTATAATCATTTTCATATTCGTGCGTGAGTGATAGGAATCATGATCGGTTGCATGTTAGTCCTTTAACATAGTGTGCTTGCAGCCTTGTGGGCTTCGTTTTTGTTAGCTAAATATAAGTTCTTTGATATCCCATCATACTTTTTGTTGTCTACTACTACTATTTATTCTGGATAAAAGCACGATTGCTCGGCTCTTTTCTTATGTTCATGCTCCTTTGTGAGTGCATTTTTTTCTTGGACAGAAATACAACATTCTAAATTAACTTATTTCCGAACATTCTAAATTAACTTATTTCCGAACATTCTAAATTAACTTTCTTAATATTTGCTCTGGAGTTGTCTGACATTGTTTTATCTGGTTTTGCAGAAAGAAGTAGCACTGACTGTTACTGTATTACTAAATTCACTGCTTTGCTCTGTATTCATGTGGATATGACTGCCCACTGAAGGGTACTGTGACTGTTTGTTATCCCATCTTTAAAAGATTCAAGGCCATCGGGCCATATGTCATTGATTTTATATTCTCATGACTGAAACTAGAAACTTTTACAGGACAACCATGTGTCCTTCACTTCGGTACCAAAGATTCTTCGAGCATAATGAAGCCTCTGCGGTTCATGCAAGGTAAGCATGCATGGTTTAAGCAAATAATTCTTTAGCATTCATATATTGCATTGATCTATCTTTGGATCATAGTATTTGTTAGTTAACTTCACTTGAATTGTTTGTAATTTAAGGGCAAAAATAATTTGTTGCTAGCTGCCCTCTTTCGTTGTCTGGCCGATCAAGATTAAGTCACAATGATCATGATTTAGGTTTCATGCCATGGGAGGTGATCATGATTTAAGTACTCAATATTTCACGTGCCTTCCCCTATTGGTGGTGGTGACCCAGAAACCCATTTGCAACTACATGGAAGTAAAAAAAAAAGGTGAGGAGTAAAAATACTTAGGAGCTGAGCTGTTTTAGCCGTGATTTGTTTTGAATTTTCTAACTTTCCTTTCATATGGTCAACTTCACCACCTGTCCCCATATCGGTAGATCTTACAAAGGGAGAATCCTCGATCTTACAAAGGGAGAATCCTATTATTTTGTATGTTATAATTCTCCACTTGTAAGATCTACCGAAGGGTGGAAATATACTATTTGCTACTAAGTAAAATATACGATTACTATTATTTTGTATGTTATAGTTCCCTGGATTATTTTACCCTTCTTCTTTATATATTTCCTTCACTTGCTTGTACATGGTTCGAGATGGGAAGTACATCGACTCGCTTGGTAAGATGTTGGCGTGGCCGCTCCCTGATATGCGGCGACTAGCAGATCCAAGCCCACTATGAGCTCCTCCTCCGTTTGTTCATGGCAGCCTGTGACTCCATGAGCATTCTCCACCCCTGTTCTATAACACATATTTGTTTGATGTTGTTAACAGATCGATGATTACCCCTTTGTCTAACTCTGCTTATGAGAAGAGATATATAGGATGTAGGGAATTAAGTTTCACCCTTGTCTTGTGATATATATTACTAAAACCTGATATGACTTAGGATGCACGCCTGAAGGGACTATACATACATGGTTTCAGGCTTTTCCGGTGTATTAGTTTAGGGCACTATTTTCCCAACCTTTTCTGGTGTATAATGCACTTCTTTTGTTTGTTTTAATTCTCTATCCTTCTCATATGCATACACTGAGAAGTTCTTCACGGTTGGTAACCGTTTAGATTATCAGGTACATGTTTAATATTATCTCCTTCGTTTGCTTTGAGAATAATATTTCTATGTTAGACCATGCTATTCAGTCCTATTTTTTGGCACTAATTGTTATCTTGAATGCAGTCCATGGATCAACTAATTGGTGCAACGGATTTCTATTTTGTAGATGTTAGGCGGTGGTTTCTGAGGAATCCAAATAACATGGGGTTGTTTTCAGATTTGGCGAGCATCCGGAAGAGGATAGTGATGAAGTCTTCAAGGCCTTCCTGTTTGAGTGGTCATCCCTTACTGATTAAACAACCTACTTTACTTTTTAGTCGTTCTTTGTGCTCATTGCTCTCATGTCACAATAGTTATCGTCGATCAGGTTCTTCCGTTCAATGTACCCATTAAGAATGTACTTTTTAGAATATGGCTGATTCCTCAAATATTTGGGAAGTGTGCTTGATGATGAATTAATGTACTGTATGTTAAATGGTTGTGCCTGCTCGATGATGAATTAATGTATGCTATAGATGGTTGTGCCTTATCTATGATCTTGGGCTGAAAATGAGAATAATCACGTTTGAGTATTCCCTCCATCACCGCATTTGCAGTTTTCTTTGATTCACTACATTTTGTAAGTCCTAATAACAAGTATAACCACTTTTCCACCTATACACGAATCTCACGGGATCGTGCGCCAAGGCGCACATTAAAATCTAGTAATCATTAGGAGCAACATACTTACGGTTACCTAGCGTTATCTCATTCACGCGGGGATATGCCGTTACCTCTTTCTCTTTATTCTCCTTCTTCTTCTTCTTCTTCTTCTTCTTCTTCTTCTTCTTCTTCTTCTTCGTTCCCTTCTTCTTCTTCTTCTTCTCCTCCTTCTCCTCGTTCCCTTCTTTAGGAGGAAGAGGCTTGAAGGGTGGCTTGTCCGCATAACCTGATTTACTTTCAGAAACAATAGAAGAAACTTGGGAGGATTCCTCCTTTTCATTAATTAGTTCAAAACACACAGCGGTCCTATCATATTTTGGCAAGGTGTCATCTTCTAAAATATTTTGTATGTAAGTATTTGTATGGCTATTATCAATGCAATAAGAAAAACACCCATGCAGGACATCATCAATATCAAGATCATTAATATCTAACAAAGAAATTTTCCTTGATAACTCCTCACACCACAAAAATAAAGTGAGTTCATATCATGCTGATTAGGAGTAATTTCATCATCACAATACAAATTTGCAGCACTCATTGGGTTCAAATTATCATTGGTGGAGCATTGAAAATTAAAATGACCCACTTCATGGCAAACTTCACAAATAAAAGGATAGAGGGCACAAACTTTTTTACCAAGATCATCTAGAGCCCTAACCCACTTTCTAGTTTTTTCATTAATATGATGGATACAATATTCATCTTTGATTTGATTAATTCCACAAGGTCTATGCATTCCACAAAAATTAACATGCTTATAGGAAATAGCATTCTTAGGAGTTTGAGCATGCTTATTGCAATCATTAACAACAATTTCATCCTTCATGCAAGCCTCTTTAAAAGGTTCATGATACTTATCAAAATTCTTTTTAGGCAATTCAAAATGAGAAGCAAAGGCTTTATAAAGATTTGCAGCAACTTGAGAGTCAAGACCATAAGTAGCACTCATATCTCGAAATTTATCAGTATCCATAAAAGCTTCAATGCATTCATAATCATAATTTATACCGACTCTTCACCTTTGTTGTTCTCCCATCCTTCGAGCATTCTCCTCAATCCAATCAAGAAGATCCCACCTAGCTTCAACCTCCTTGCTTGTGAAAGATCCCTCCGAACAGGCATCCAGATAGTCCTTGTGTTGTCCTGAAAGCCTCGCATAAAAATTGTTAACAATAACATTACGGGGGAGCTCATGAATGGGACATTTGAGCATTAGTGACTTCAATCTCCCCCACGCTTGAGAAATACTCTTTCCATCACGAGGATAAAAGTTATAAATGTAATTCCTATCAATATGCACTTCACGAGGAGGATAAAATTTAGAATAAAAGAGAGGTACAATTTCCTCCCAACCAAGAGAATGACTATTCTTCAACAATTTATACCAATGCGCCGCTTTACCAGACAGCGAAAAAAGAGAATAGCTTCTTCCTCACTTCATCCATAGAGATACCTGCACACTTGAATAACCCGCATAATTCATGCAAAAACAGTAAATGATCTCCAGGATGGACAATTCCATCCCCTTCATAGCGGTTATCAATAACACGTTCAATAATTTTCATGGGTATCTTGAAAGCAGTACTTGCAGTAGGTGATTTAAAATATCACAAGCATCATTAGAGTTATCGCATATGGGAGATAAAGCATTATCAGAACAAATTTTCTCCCCTAAGGATGGGAAGCTAAAAAGATCACAGAAACTAGCTTCCCCAAGCTTAGACTTATCCATAGCATTAGCACTGATTAAGTTCATACTAATAACATTGCTACTAGCATGCAATTGAGGCTCCATAGGTTCTTTAATTTTCGCATCACACAATTCATGTCTTAACTTAGGAAATAAATTAAAAAGCTCATAGTTGTATTCCATTATGCCTTACTAGTGTAAAACAAGAAACAAAAAGATGCAATTGCAGGATCTAAAGGAAATAGCTTCGAGTACTTACAACGGTGAAAATAGCTTAGTAGCCGAAATCCGGAGTGTGAGTACCTTTTACCTTTCCTCCCCGGCAACGGCGCCAGAAAATAGCTTGATATCTACGGGAGCTTCTATTCTTGTAGACAGTGTTGGGCCTCCAAGAGCGAGAGGTTTGTAGAACAGCAGCAAGTTTCCCTTAAGTGAATCACCCAAGGTTTATCGATCTCGGGGAGGAAGAGGTCAAAGATATCCCTCTCAAGCAACCCCGCAATCACAAAGCAAGAAGTCTCTTGTGTCCCCAACACACCTAATACACTTGTCAGATGTAAAGGTGCACTAGTTCGGCGAAGAGATAGTGAGATGCAAGTAATATGGATGAGTATGAGTTGTAATAGTAATCTGAATAAAATATGGCAGCGAGTAAACATGCAACAAAACAAGTAAACAAACGGAGATTCGATGCTTGGAAGCAAGGCCCGGGGATCCCGCTTTCACTAGTGGACACTCTCAACAATGATCACATAATAGGACTACTCTACACCCTCTTGTTGGATGATGAACACCACTAAGCGTGTAGGATTACACGAACCCTCAATGCCGGAGTTAACAAGCTCCACAATATTCAATGTTCATATTTAAATAACCTTAGAGTGCAAGATAGATCAACACAATCACACCAAGAACTAACATAGCATGCACACTCGTCAACATCACACTATGAAGGAGGCATAGATCACATCAATACTTATCATAGCAATAGTTAACTTCATAATCTACAAGAGATTACAATCATAACCCACGCCAAGTACTACACGATGCACACACTTGTCACCATTACACCGTGCGGGAGGAATAGACTACTTTAATAACATCACTAGAGTATCACATAGATGATATTCAACTAGATCACATAAAGAGAGAGATGAACCACATAGCTACAGCGGAGCCCTCAGCCCCGGGGGTGGATTACTCCCTCCTCATCATGGAGACAGCGATGGCGGTGAAGATGGCGGTGGAGACGGCAGTGGAGATGACTCGGGGGCAATTCCCCGTCCCGGCAGGGTGCCGGAACAGAGACTTCTGTCCCCGAATTGGAGTTTCGTGATGTGGTGGCGCCCCTGGAGTCTTTCTGGAGTTTCGTCAAGAGGTGTCGAAGTTTTAGGTCACGACGGCTTAAATAGGCGAAGAGTCGGAGTCGGAAGAGTCCCGAGGGGCCCACACAATAGGGTGGGGTGACCACCCTCCAGGCCGCGCCGGCCTATGGGGAGGAGGCCCCGGGCCTCCCCCGGCTTGCCCTTCGGCTCCGTGAGTCTTCCGGCGAAATAGAATTTCCGTAATTTTTCTGGATTTTTCCGAGCACTTTGGTTTTTGGGCCTTTTCACGCAATAAACGGACATAATAAACGAAGCGGCATCGTGGCATCTTGTTAATAGGTTAGTCCAATAAATGCCATAATATCATATAAAGTGCA
>NC_061514.1:60908881-60979244 GCF_022539505.1 Lolium rigidum | reverse complement strand
ATTAAGAATGTCGATCCCAACGAGGAGCAGAAGGTGTTGACAAGCAGTTTCGATGAAGGATTCACCGTAAATGCTCACGAGACAAGTATTCAGGGGGTTTTGATGTAACGAGATGAATAAAGTACGAGTAAGTAAAGTGCGAGAGTAACAATTGCAGCCGAGTGGCCCAATCCTTTTTAGCACAAAGGACAAGCCGGTTTGTTTACTTATAATGACCAAACGTTCTCGAGGACACACGGGATTTTAGTCTAGTGCTTTCGCTACATACGGCTAATTAATCTTCATTGTTTTGATAAGTGTTGTGTGGGTGAACTGTCGTCGTGGTGAACAAACAGATGCCATAGGATGGCTTAGGTTGGGGCCGAATGGACGCAAGAGGATTCGGGGGAGGGTTTGTGATTAGATGGGATGAACTTCCGGATGGTTTCCTCAAGAACTTAGCCAAGGCTAGAGGTTGAAGAAGAAAGACATAAGGAAGAACTCGCTCTAGATCATCTTCTTTATTGATCTCAACAGGTTACAAGTTTCTCAGTACAAGTGTTCTCTATTCGCGTATCCGCCCGTAAGAGGGGCTGCCCCCTCTCCTTATATAGGGGAGAGGTGGCTTACAGGGCAAGAAACCCTAATGGCATCTTTGACTAGACAAACTACTTTACAAAGCTACTTTAATCATAGAAGACACCGGAGTCCTCTTTAATCGGGGATGCCGACGTCCTCCGGCTTCTTTGACCGTCATCCTTCTCTTTATCGTCGACCCTTCGTTTAAAGCTACTTTGCTTAGCTCATCCTTGTCTTCTAGCTCTGGAGAGAATCTTTGACCAGTTCTGCCGACATGCTCTTCCTTCCGGTGGCCCGGTATCTTCTTACCTGGTTCCGGCATACCCCTCTTGGGGATACCGGCTTAGCTTCACTTAGCTAAGTTCTTATCTCTACATTCCGGTACGAACATTAAACCGGTATCTTGATGGCTCAAACCATCCGGTTTGGCATGCCTTTGGCATACCGGGGTCATCCCCCAACATTAGTCCCCGAAGCTGGTATAGTCTGGCGGATCCTATCCAACAGACCATGCCAGGTTCTTTTATTTTAGGATACCGGTTTAATCTATCCGGCCTTAGGCTTGGATCCGGCATCTTTGCCCAGGTCATCGCTATCTCTTCTTCTTAAGACATTATCCGGTGTCTTATCCTCCGGCATCTTAGTCATTAAACACTTCCTCGGCGACGTCGAGAATATCTCGGGCCCCGCGCCCGTCAGTGACATGCGCACTGTGATCGACGCGCCAGTGTCAGGGGTCACTTCCCTTCGGCTTCTGCGCGCGCATTAATTGCTTCACAGCGAATCCCAACCGCTTCTCTGGATCCGTGGGCACCTCCCTGTGGCTTATTATTTTTTCGCGTGTATCACCGTGCCACGTGGCGGCCCGTGGAGCGAACCGTCGCGGCCCACGACCCAAACCGCCGAGGCCCAGCGGTTTTCGGCCCACATCTCCCTCTTCCTTTATAAGGGGGAACCGCTTCTCCTTCTTCCTTTTCTCGCATTCTCCACCTCCTCGCGCACAGTGCTTTCGCCCTCAGCGCCTCCGCCGCTCCGTTTCGCCGCCTGAGCTCCGCCGCCCAGCGAATCTTCGATACTGCTTCGCCGGACGTCGCCGGACTTCGCCGCGTGAAGAACTTCTGCAGCGCTTCTGCCCTCGTCGCGGCATTGGCGCTTCTTCAAGCTTTTCCTCACCTCGCCATCGACGGACTTCTTCGCCGGCCTTCGGCTCGTCGT
Source organism: Lolium rigidum (assembly GCF_022539505.1). Taxonomy (NCBI): domain Eukaryota; kingdom Viridiplantae; phylum Streptophyta; class Magnoliopsida; order Poales; family Poaceae; genus Lolium; species Lolium rigidum. The sequence goes on along the minus strand of NC_061514.1, from coordinate 60,977,471 downwards.
TCCTCCGGCGAACTTCTTCCTCAACTACTCCGCCGCCTCAGGTTAGGCTTAATCTGGATTTACTCCTCTTTTGCTTGCTTTCTAGATCTCGACTCGGTAGTGTATTTACTTCTTCTTTTTCTTGCTTTTTCTCTCTTTCGTAGATCTTCACGCGGGGGTATATTGTGGGATTCTTGTTTCTCTTCGCCAAACTCCATGTCTAGTACGGAATCCTCCTCTACTTCTTCTTCTGCCTCTTCCTCTGCTAGTCGGCGTAGCAGATCTTCCGACGGGCTCACCGCCGATCTTGCCCGGATGGACGCTGAGTCCGGTAGCAATCGTGCCTCCGGTAGCAATCGCGCGTCCGGTAGTTCTAGCGAAGGTTCCGGTATGGATTCCTCCGGTATCACCCGTGGGGCCTGGATGGGCTCCAACGTCACTAAGTTCGAGATTGACTGGCTTTACCGGTCCAGGAGGATTCCGGAAGGAGTGACCTGCCGGCTTCCTCGTGACGAGATTAAACCGGTGCCCGAACCCGGTGAACGAGTTGTTTTTCTTGCTCACTTTGAGCGCGGCTTCGGCCTTCCTGCCTCCGATTTCTTCCGACGCTTCCTTGATTTTTATCAACTTCAACCTCACCATCTCCCTGGCAACGCCATTTTCTACCTCTCTTGCTATGCCACCTTCATGGAGGCTTACATCGGCATTCGTCCCACTCGTGAGACGTTTGCCCGCTTCTTTGCTCTTCGGATCAACTCCGTTCAGGGCAAGGATATTCCTAAACCCAAACCCCCGTTCAATGCGGGTCTTGCATCATCGGCTCCCGTCAAGGGAGCCCTTTCTTCAAATTCTCCGGTCTCGAGTCATGCCGGCTATGGCAAGGGACCTTTTTCTACGTTAAGAACAAGGGCGCCCCAGACCTTATCAACCTGCCGCCTTTCAATCCGGCGCCGCCCTCGAGGGCCAACTGGAGCTACAATCCGAAGGAGACTCATATTGAGACAAACCGGATTATACGCTTTATGAGGCAACTGATGAAGGACACCAACATCTGCTCAGATGATATCATCCGCGCCTTTATCTCGCGCCGGGTGCTTCCGCTCAAGCGCCGCATGCACAAGATGAGCGAGATGTACGGTCCCGGTGATCCTACAAAGATCACCGGAATTCCTCTTAGCAAGAAGGACGTTGTCCTCAAGGCCGGCCAGATCTGTCAGACCGCCATGCCGGAGGATTGGGAATGGGGCCTTCGGCCTCTCAGTTCCACTAACCCCCCGACCCAAGATGTAAGAAGTTACGCAACTCGGGTCGGCGTACCAGTAACTTTTACACTGTGATTAACCCCTTTTTATCTTTCTTGTTCTTTCAGGCCAAGGACCGTTTCCCCGGCATCGAGTCTGACCGAGGAGGCGCTCCCCAGAAGCGAGGTTTGGACAAGTTTGACCTCGACCCCGTCATCTTTGTCGTGGTATCGTCACGGCATATGCCATAGGGTGGCTAATCGAAGGGGCTCCTGAGAGATCTCACGGCGGTATCCGGAAGCGGGTTTGGGCACGAGCGACACGGCGACGTACCCAGGTTCGAGGCCCCCCGGTGGAGGTAAAACCTCTACTCCTGCTATGAGTGTATATGGTAATCACACAAGTACAATGGTGCTCCTAGAGCTGTATCCGGCTTGCCCCGAGAGGCTAAGGGAGACGATGGTCTCTCTCACAGGGCAGCGCCGTAGGTAGGTGAAAGCAATAAGTGTTCGATCGTCCCCTGCACGAGAGGGGTAGTGCGGCTTATATAGGCACCGGCACTTTACATATAAGACCCTATAGTCTACTGGCCGGCTTGGCCGGCTTCGGCTTCCGCTCCTTCCCGAGGCGGTGACGTCGGGAGCCGTTGAGGCGTCGTGGCCTGTCCCATCCGGCTGCCCGGGTCAGCGGTATGGAGAGGAGGTGTCTCTGTCGCCGTCAGCCCACTGTAGCCCGTACGGCGCGTCGTAAGCCATGATGGCCTGTCCGGCGCGTGGCACTATTGCTCCACAGTGCCCCGCGCTTTACGGAGGATGAAGTCAGCGTGGACTTTGGGAACCCGGATCACCAACCCGGTTCCTTCCAGTGCAAGACTCGCCAGCCTCGAGTCGGTCTGAGGTACAGACCCCCGCCGGATATGGCTTGTAGAAGCCGGCCCAACTACAGCATTGGCGGCCGTAGCTAGGCCGACTAGGACCTAGAGCCAGCCGGCTTCCGGACCAGCCGGCCACGGCGCCAGCCGGCTGCTCCTCGGCCGGCCTTTGCCGCGAGCCGGCCGGTGGCCAGCCGGCTGCTCCGCGTCCATTGCCCTACCCGGGGTCTTCCCCCGACATTAGCCCCCGAAGCCGGCAAGGTCCTGCGTTTAGAAGGACCTAGGCAGGTTTTCCTGGCTTCTTGAATATATTTGACGGCACTTGGAGGGGCCGACTGAGGATTTCCTTTCAGCCGGCTGCGCCCTCATCCGGCTCGTTCTTGCCGGCTGCTTCTAGCCGGCCGCTTTTTACACTTGTATAGTTTTTGCTTTCTTGCAAGATTTGATGGCGCCTCCGCCTTGCTGAAGAGTTTTGGTTCGAGTGGAACTTTTCGTCCGGCTCCGGCTTGCTGCGCGCCGGAGTCTCCGCCGCCTCGGGTCCTCGCGCCCGACTTGACCGGTCCGACGCCCGGCCCGGCCGTCGGTTCGTCCGGTCACATCAATGTCCCTCCGGATCCGGTGCGGTCGTGGGCGACGTGGTGTGGCCGTTTCTGATAACCGTAGCGATCGTGGGGGGAGATACTGCGCAGGAAATCCGGAGACGTGGCCCACGATCGCCACGTGGAGGCCAACTTGCCCGCCGCGGTCGGCTATAAATGCCGCGGGGGAGGGTACCGAGGCGGCACTTGCTCACTTCTTCTTCCTCGCGCCCCTGCCTCCGTCGCTCTCCGCGCGCCCAAGCTCTTCGCTGCTCCGGCGAACGTCCTCCGCTGGCGAACTCCGGCGACCGAAACTCCACCGTTCCGCCGCCGCCGCTCCATCAATCCGGCGCCACGGGGCCGCGCGTCTCGACGGAGCGTCCTCAGCCGCCGCTGTCGCCGCCGCGGTCGCAAGGTTCCTCCTCGCCGTTCCACCTTTCGTGGTCGTCTTCTTCTTCTTCGGCCTCGTCAATGGCGTCCCCCAGCGGATCTTGGAGGGGCTCCTACATGCGGGAGGACGACATCGAGCGCCTGGTGCGCCTCCGGCGGATCCCGCGGTCGGTGATCACGCGGGAGCCTGGCAAGGAGACGGAGCCCAAGCCGGAGCCCGGCGAGCGCGTCGTTTTCGGCGCGCATCTCGACCGCGGGCTGGGCCTGCCGGCTTCAACCTTCTTCCGGCGGTTCCTCGACCATTTCGGCCTTCAGCCGCACCACCTGCCGGCCAACGCGTGCGTCCTCCTGAGCTGCTACGTCGCGTTCATGGAGGCTTACGCCGGCCTGTGGCCCGACATCGACTTCTGGAGCCGGCTCTTCTACTTGAAGGCCCAAACCACTGACGGCCACCTGCGGGCCTGTGGCGCCGCCTCGATCTACACCCGGCCCGGTACGCCTTTCCCCAAAATCCCCACCGTCGACTCGGTGAAGAATTGGCAGATGTCATTCTTCTACGTGCGCAACGACGGGCGCTCGTCGACCGGATCAATTTGCCGGAGTTCAACCCGGCTCCTCCGGCCGGCCGGATCAATTGGAGCCACAACGCTCGCTCGACGGATCCGAACGCCGAGGTGAACCTCGCTGTGGGACTTCCCGGCGACAGCCACCGATGGCGGGCTGACCGCCGAGGATCTCCTCTCGCACCATCGCCGAGCGCCGCGTGCTGCCGCTCCGGATGCGCTCCCACAAGATCGGGCACATGTCCGGCCGGTTCGACCCGAACCGGACGTCCAAGGCGCCGCTCAACAAGGCCCGGGTGGCCAGCCGGGTGAACCACATCACCAAGGCGAACATGACGGAGAGCTGGAGCTACGGGCTGGCGCCTCGCGACAGGGAGCATCCGCCGGCGCGGGTAAGTCTCATGTCTCTGCCATTTTCCGGCTTGCGGCTGCGAGGCCGACTTCCTTTTTCTTCGCCGACTTCCGGCTTGTCATATGTTCATGTTTTTTCTGTCTTTCTAGCTTTTGAGCGCCGAACGCCGAGGACGGCGACCTGGCGACGAAGAGGTGGACGCCGGATCTCGTCGATCCGGCCGACCAAGCCGGCGAGCATGCCGGCGACGACGACCTGCCGCAGGCGCCCGATCTAGGCGGCCGTGGGGAGCACAATCCGCCCCTTCACCGCAGCAGCAGGAGGAGGAGGTGGAGCCGGCGACGTCCGGCACGGGGCCCATAGCCGCCGTGCCTCTCGCGTGCGAGGCCGCCAAGCACCACGGCGACTTCGGCGCCCAAGGGCACGAAGCGAGCCGGCTCCACCGCCGCCTTGGAGGCGAAGGCGAAGAAGCAGCGCCGGCTGCAGCCGAAGATGGTCCCGGAGAAGGCCGGGTGAGTTCTTTCTCTCTTTTTCTTGTTTGATTCCTTTTCTTTCCTTACTTTTGTACTTATTATCTCTCTGTTTATCCGGCTAGGGCCCCTATCAAGTTTGCCCAGGGCGGCGGCTCCCGGCAGGCTCCGCGCGTTGTGTCGCCGCTTCCCCGCCAGCAGAGGGAGCGGACGCCGCAGCCTTCCTCGCGCGCATCTACACCGCCGCCGCCTGCCGCAGGCGCGCCTTCCTTCGCCGTGCCGCTGGCCTCAGCGCCTGATCGCGGCACGCGGGCTGAGCCGGCTCGCCAGGTGACGCCGGACGACATGTTCCCGGGCCGGACTCGTCCTCTTGGCCCAGCCTGCCGGGGCTGGTCTGGGAATGCCGCCATCGACCGGAGCCGGAGCCGGCAGCTCCGCACCGCCTGCGACCGGAACCGGAGCCGGGAGGGCTGCGCCGCCCACGATCGGAGCCGGAGCCAGGCCGAGCGTGGTGGTGCTGGACGAAAGTCCGGAGGAGGCACCTCAGGCGCCGGAGGCGACTGGGCCGGCTGGGCCATCTGCTGCGCCCGGAGCGATGCCGCCACCGCAGCCGACGACGGAGGAGCCGGCCCGACGGGAGCCGGCAAGCGACGAGCCGGTGCGCACGGAGGGCGCCGACTCGCGCGCGCTGGTGAGGATGGGGACTCCAACGGCGTCACCGCAAGGCCTGCACGTGGCCAAGGGCGCACTTCTTCTTCAGGTGCCGTCCGCCTCCGACTCCAGCCTCGGCTCGGCTGCCACCATGGAGCAGGCGTGGCTCCGCGCCGACTCCTACGAGGTGACCAGCCGGGAGGGGAATCCCGGCCAAGCGTCGGTGGAGATGTTCTTCTCCGGCCTGCAGGCCAACCTCAAGGCCATGGCAACCGGGGCCGCGGCCGACGTCGCCAAGGTGGAGGAAGCCAGCAAGGTAAGCTTCGACTGTTTTTGATCTGAATATTATCCTGGTAGCCCTCCGAGGCATGGGCCGGCTGCTTGGAGCCGGCACGGGTTTCGCTTGATTGACTAACTTTCCCCTTTTTCCTTAGGCTGTGGCGGATCGGCGCACCGCTCTGTACAACCGTGCCGTGACCCACTACCACAAGGCCAAGCTGGACCGGGCCGACTTGGCCCGCGAGCTGGAAGCCGCCAAGGGTGAGCTCTATGCTTCTTTCGACTTGATGTCTTGTTTTCTTTCTAATCTTGGTTGGCTGACATTTCTTTCTGGCCGACTTGTAGTTGAAGCCGCCAAGGTCCCACAGCTGGAGTCGGATCTCCGAGCCGCTCGCGACCAATGCGCCGTGAGCGAGGAGGCGGGCCGATCCGCCGCCCGCAAGCTTAAACTAGCTGATCAGGAGCTGACGCGGCTGCGCCAGCTGGAGCAGAACCACCTTAAGGAGCTTGCTGCCCTCAAGAAGGACGGGGAGGAGAAGCTGGCGGAGCTGAGCAGGCGGCTGGACGAGGTGGAGCGGCAACGGCTTGCGCTTCAGGAGGAAGTCTCCACCAAGTCCGCGGAGCTGACTGCCACCGCCAAGCGCTGGACGGAGGGGATTGGCGCGCTTGATCGCGGCTTGTCGGGTGAGTGCCTCTATGTTTCCTTCCCTTTGCCGGCTTTCGGCTGTCGGCTGCCGGCTTTCGTTGGTAGCCGGCAGTTGAAACTTATCTTCTTTCGCTATCTCCATCTTCGGGCTGGGGGCAGTCGGTTCGTGCCGGCTGCCGCCAGGCTTACTTTAGGACTTCGAAAATTTGCGTTTTTCAGCTTATTTCGGCTTTGCTAGTCTTGCTTGTTTCTGACATGTCTCTTGCCGCAGCGGCCTTCCCGGAGATGCAGGATGCGGCCTTGGCAGCCGTTGGCGTTGAGCGCGAGTCCCGGAGGCAGGCGACTGGCGAGGGCAGCTCGGAGTATTTCTCCATGGAGGATCACCTGGCGTCCATGAGTGCCCGCGTCGAGCCCATCACCAAGCTCGGCCGGGAGCTTCGGAAGGCGGCCGAAGAGCTGGTGCCCATGCCGTGGCCTGAAGAGGCGGCGCCGCAAGATATCTCTGGCCTCGTCGCTGCGATGGAGCGGGCACCGGATCGTTTCCTCGACTGGAAGGAGTCGGCCACGCGCGCCGGTGCCGACATGGCGCTGTCCTTCGTCCTCTCTTGGTACAACGAGGTGGATCTGGGGCAGCTGGAGTTCCGGCGAGCCAGCGTGGAGGACAAGCTCCCAGCCGATCTCAAGGCCGCCCGCCTTGCTCGAGCCAGCGCCATCGCCGAGTTCGTCGACAAGGCCCTCTTCGTCGCGGACCCGAACCCTCCTCTCGTCCGATGGAGAGTACATGGACGATGAGGAGGCGGAGGACGTGCTCGAGGATGACCCGGCAGCCGGCTCCACCGATGCTCCTCCGACCGGCGCTTAGTTTACCTGTCTTTTGATTGTTGCTTTTGCCAAGACAATTTATTAAATCCCCGGGATGCCGGGTGCATATGTAAGACAATATAATTATCCTTTTATTAAGGCACACTTTAATGTGTTTGTTAATCATTTGTGTGCCGGCTTGCTTTCTTTCGACTTGTTCGCTTTTTCCTATCCGCCCCACTCTTTGGCTGTGCTCTTGCCGGTCGTACGTCCGACTTGCGATCCGTCGCCGGATCAAGAGCGGGCCGCTGAGGGAGGCCGACAGTACTTCAGTCGAACGAGCTGAATTCGGCAATCCGACACTTTATGAAAGTTTGCAAGTCAACTCGCTTTTACTCTTTCCCTTAGTCGTTTTTCGCGTGCCGGCTCCCTAGGCCTTACTCCCGCCAACCGGACAGCCGGGTTGCGGTCCGTAGCCGGATCGGAAGCCGGCCGTCGGAAACCGGATCACGTTACCGAGCCGACCGCGTGAGAGGGTTCAAGCCAATTGGCGAAACAAGGTAAAGTACGCGAAAAACTTGTCGGAAACGGCGCTCTTGGCGCATGCTTTTCATAGCTTACAAAAGGGATACAAGGGATACATACATTCCTGCTCTCATGTGTAAAATGGGCGGAGTAACCTGACATTCCAGGGACGTTTAGTCTCCTCGTCAGCCTTGTCCGGCTTGTTTTTCTTAGCCTCTTGGGCATCTATGAGATAGTAGGAATCATTGCCTACCGCCTTGCTCACGATGAAGGGACCCTCCCATGGGGATGCTAGTTTATGCTGTCCGGCTGTCCGTTGGATCAGCCGGAGCACTAGGTCTCCTTCTCGGAATACTAAGGTCTTGACCTTCCGGCTGTGGTAGCGACGGAGGCTTTGCTGATATACGGTTGACCTGGACTCGGCCATCAGCCGGACCTCTTCAACCAGGTCGACTCCATCTTCGCGAGCTTCTTTGGCTTCAGCTTCGTGTAGAGCTTGATTCTTGGCGCGTCGTGCTCGATATCGTCGGCAGGACGGCTTCGGCCCCGTATACGAGGAAGAAGGGTGTGAACCCGACTGAGCGGTTTGGCGTTGTGCGCAGGCTCCACAGCACGCTGGGCAGCTCTTCAATCCAGCAGCCGGCTGAGCGCTCAAGCGGCTCCACCAGCCTGGGCCGGATGCCGGCTAGGATCAAGCCGTTAGCCTTCTCCACTTGGCCGTTGGTTTCCGGGTGCGCCACGGACGATAGGTCCATCCGGATCCCCATTTCTCCGCAGTAGCGCTTGAAGATGCCTTCGGCGAAGTTGCTGCCATTGTCGGTGATGATGCTATGCGGGTAGCCATATCTCACGATTATTTCCTTGAGGAATGTGACGGCTGTGGAGCCGTCCAGCTTCTTGATTGGCTTGGCTTCGATCCACTTAGTGAACTTGTCAATCATCACCAAGAGATGAGTCATGCCGCCTCGGGCTGTTTTGAATGGGCCCACCATATCCAAGCCCCATACGGCAAATGGCCAGGTAATGGGGATGGTCTTCAAGGCGGAAGCCGGCGTGTTCCTTTGCTTGGCGAAGCGTTGGCAGCCGTTACACTTCTTCACCAGCTCTTCTGCGTCTCTGAGCGCAGTCGGCCGCAAAAACCGTGCCGGAAGGCTTTGGCCACTATGGCTCGGGAGGAGGCGTGATGGCCGCACTCGCCCTGATGGATTTCCCGTAGGAGTTCAATCCCTTCAGCCGGCTCGACGCACCGCTGGAACACCCCACTTACGCTGCGTTTGTACAGCTCGTGGTTGATGATTGTATAGGCCTTGGCCCTTCTCTCAATCTGCCTGGCCTGGACTCTGTCATCAGGCAGCACACCGTCGGTGAGGTAGGAGAGGAATTCTTGTGCCCATGAAGGTACGCATCTTATCTCGAATACGCTGACCAACAGGGTCTCCCGCGTGGGAGCTTCCGGCTTCGACTGCATGGTCGCCGGGTTCGGCTTGCTAGCCGGCGGGTTCGGCTTGCTAGCCCCCGAGTGTGGCGATGAAGCCCCCGGGTTGGACCGAGAAGTCCCCGGGTTCGGCATGGTAGCCGGCGGGTTCGGCTTGTTAGCCCCCGACTTGGGCGATGAAGCCCCCGGGTTTGGCTGAGCAGCCCCCGGGTCAGCCGGCACGAATATTGAATCCGAATCCGGTGACGGTATGATGGACGGCTTCTTGATAACCGCCAAGGCGATACCCGGCGGAATGGCTTGCCGGGTTGAGCCGATCTTGGACAAGGCGTCAGCCGCCTCGTTGTTTGCTCGTGGCACATGATGGAATTCGCAGCCGTCGAAGAAGCCGGATAGCTGCTGGACATGGAAGCGGTATGAGGCCATGTTGGCGTCCTTCGCGTCCCAGTCGCCAGATGCTTGCTGTATAACCAAGTCGGAGTCGCCGAAGCAAAGTATGCGACGCACGCCAATCTCCTTGGCCAGCTTCAGCCCATGAATGAGCGCTTCATACTCCGCCACATTGTTGGATGCGGCGAAGTGGATCTGCAGGACGTAGTCCAGCTCGGTCTCCCTTGGGAGAGGTGATGACGATGCCGGCTCCCAGGCCGTTGCGCATCTTCGAGCCGTCGAAGTGCATCTTCCAATGTGTGGAATCCGGCACGGGCGGCAGGTACTGCATCTCAGCCCAGTCGACGAAGAAGTCCGCGAGGATCTGCGACTTGATGGCTGTGCGTGGCTCGTAGAGGATGGTGTGGGCGGCTAGCTCCAGGGCCCACTTGGCAACTCGGCCGTTGGCATCCTTGCTGCCGATGATTTCCGCCAGAGGTGCTGTGGCAACCACCCGGATAGGATGTTCTTGGAAGTAATGCTTGAGCTTCTTGGCTGCCATGTAGACACCGTAGGTGACCTTCTGGTAGTGGGGGTAGTTCTGCTTCGACTGGGAGAGCACTTCGCTGAGGTAGTAGACCGGGCGCCGGACCAGCCGCTCTCTGTTTTCGGCTTCTTTGCGCTCCACCACCAGGACAACGCTAACCACTCGGTTGGTGGCTGCGATGTACAACAGCATCGGCTCCATTGAACCCGGCGTTGCGAGGATTGGCGCGGTTGAGAGCACGCGCTTTAAGTCACGGAAGGCTTCATCCGCCTGCGGTGACCAGACGAACTTGTCCGCCTTCCTCATCAACTGATACAGGGGCAGTGCCTTCTCCCCAGCCCGGCCGACGAAGCGGCTCAAGGAAGCCGGACAGCCAGCCGAACTTCCGGACGTCCTTGAGGCACCGCGGCAGCTCCATCTTCTCAATGGCACCGATCTTCTCCGGGTTGGCTTCGATTCCTCGCCGAGAGACGAGGTAGCCCAGGAGTTGGCCGGCCGGCACGCCGAAAGTGCACTTGGCCGGGTTGAGCTTCATCCGGAATCTTCGCAGATTGGTGAAGGTTTCTCTCGGGTCATCAAGGAGGGTAGGCATCTCCTTGGTTTTTACAACGACATCATCCACATATGCGTGAACATTTCTGCCGATTTGATCCTGCAAACACTTTTGCATGCACCTTTGGTAGGTGGCGCCTGCATTTTTCAAGCCGAATGGCATAGTCGTGTAGCAGTAAGCCCCGTACGGGGTAATGAACGAAGTCTTTATTTGATCAGCCGGATTCAAAGGAATCTGGTGGTAGCCTGAATAGGCATCTAGGAAAGACAACAGTTCACAGCCGGCAGTCGAGTCTATGACTTGATCTATGCGCGGCAGGGGGAAGGGGTCCTTCGGGCACGCCTTGTTCAGGCTGGTGTAGTCGATACACATGCGCCAGAGCCGTTCTTCTTCAAAACCAGGACCGGGTTCGCCAACCAGTCCGGGTGCAGTACTTCCATGATGAAGCCGGCAGCTAGGAGCCGGGCGATTTCTTCACCGATGGCCTTCCTTCGTTCTTCGGCGAAGCGCCTGAGAGGCTGCTTCACCGGCTTGGCTTCAGGCCGGACGTGGAGGTGGTGCTCAGCCAACTCCCTCGGCACACCCGGCATGTCTCTTGGAGTCCATGCGAAGATGTCCCGATTCTCACGGAGGAAGCTGGTGAGCTCGCTTTCCTATTTCTTGTTCAAGCCGGCACCGATGGTGACGTACTTGTCCGGCTGCGCCGGGTCCAGCAGGATCTTCTTGGTGCTGTCGGCCGGCTGGAAGTGAGTCGTCCCAGCCGGGTTGCCTCCAGCCGGCATGTCCGTCTGCGCGGCCTTGGCGAGGGCAACGGCGTCGTGGATGAGCTGCTTCTCGGTGGCGATGACCAGCGTCCGGGCCATCTTGGAGCTCGCGTGGCGCAGTCCATGGAGCGGCGATAGTCGCCGGCTATGGTGATGACCCCCTTTGGGCCGTGCAGCTTCATCTTCAGGTACCCATAGTGGGGCACCGCCATGAACTTGGTCCGGGCCGGCCTGCCCAGGAGCGCGTGGTAGGGACTCACGAGGTCCACCACCTCGAACTCGATTCTCTCGGTGCGGAAGTGGTCCGGCTTCCCGAACATCACCTCCAGCGTGATCCGGCCTATCGGCTGGCAGCAGTGGCCCGGCACGATGCCATGGAAGACGGTGGGGGTGGGGCGCAACTCGGCCTCCTGGATGCCCAGCTTGCGGGCGGTGTCGCGGTAGAGGATGTTGATGCCGCTGCCGCCGTCGATGAGGACGCGCGAAAATCGCACGCTGCGCCGAGTCGTGCCGATGGTGGGGTCGAGGACCATGGCGTAGCTGCCCGGCTTCGGCAGGACAGCCGGTGTGTCGCGGCGATCGAAATGTGATGGCCTGCTCCGACCAGCTTAGGTACCGGGGGACCGGCGGTATGACCGCGTTGACCTCGAGGGAACGGCTCGCTGGCTCGTCTTGTCCTCGGGCTCGGAGGTGAAGATGATGTAGGTAGCATCTTCGGCCGGATATCGGCCACCATGGTGCACTTGGTTAGCCTCGTGGTGCTCGAGGTTGGCGTTCTCGCGCCGCCTTGACCACCCGGCCCGCCGGCCGGAGGGGGCGGGGGTGGAGGGGGAGGGGTTCGCCGCTTGTCGGCCGCTTCATGAAGTGGCGGTCGCGGGTGGTGTGGTTGGAGGGGTTCTTGCCGCTGTGGTACTTGCACGGCGAGTCGAGCATCCGCTCGAAGGTGTACTTCGGCTTCCATTGCCGGTCCGTTTGCTTCGGCGGCGGCTGCCGCCCGCCGCGTTGTCCGACACGGCTGCCACATGGGCGGAACCGTACCGGCGGTCCGGCTGGTCGCTGTGACGCTTGCCGCGGTAGTTGTCCCGCCGGCTGCCATGCGAGCCGCCTTCGGCCGGCTTGTGCTCAGCCGGCTTGTGGTTGTCCCGTCTTGCTGGGGCTGGTGAAACGTCAACCGGCGCCTTGCCGGCTTCCTCAGCCAGCGCATACTTGTCGGCGATGGCCATCAAGGCGGCCATCGTCTTGGGCTCGCTGCGGCGTAGCTTGTGCCACAGCATGGTGTTGGGCCGGCAGCCTCCCATGAAGAAGCTGATGGCTTGCATCTCGTGCACGCCCTCGCAAGAGTTGCGCATCTCGCACCGGCGCGTCGGGTACGCGCGATCCGTCTCGTCCGGGCCCTCGCTTGCACATCTCAAGCTGTTGAGGGCGACCCGGCCGGCGATAGGTGCCGGTGAAGTTGCTGATGAAGGCGGCCTCGAAGTCCAGCCAGCCGTTGATGCTGCCGGCTGGCAGGTTGTTGAGCCATGTGCGGGCGGAGCCGAGCAGCATGAGGGGGAGTAGCGCACAGCCCAGCCGCTTGTTGCCCCGGGAGATGCCGACCGCGGTGGAGTAGTCCCGCAGCCAGTCCTCCGGCTTGGCGGTGCCGTCGTACTTGGGCGTGTCGCGGGGAGCTGGAAACCGTCGAGCACGGGCTCGTTGGCGATGCGGGGCCCGAAGCACTTGGGGCAAGCCGGCGCCTCCTCTTCCGCAATGCGGGATTCGATCAGCCGGTCGAGGCGGTCTCTGGCGTCGGCGGGCTCGATGCGCGGGCCCAGCCGGGAGTGGGCCGGCTGGCGAGCGCCGCCTGCTTCGGGAGCCGGCCGGTGAGGGCGTCGCGGCTCGGAGTCTTGCTCCTGGTTCCGGCTTGGCGGAGCCCGGCTGCGGCTGCTGCCGCCGCCTGGCTGGTGGCTCGGCCGGCTCGGGGTTGCGCGCGTGGCGCGGGAGTCGCTGCGCCGGCTTGGTGCTGGGGAGGCGGACTCGGCCGTGTCCCTGGCGTTGCCTGCGGCACCACGAGCGTGAGAAGCTCTAGGGTCTCGGGCGTACCTGGGGTCTTTCGACTGCCTGTTGGCAGCCTTCACCAAATCAGCCACCCGCGCAGTCTGGCGGCGTAGCTCTTCGCCCTCGAGGCGGTGCAGCTCTTCTGCGGCGGCTTCGGCCGCGAGCATGTTCTTGTCGGGGGTGTTGTAGATGGGCAGCTCCATGGATGGAGCCGGCTCGTCCGCGCCGTCGCGGTCGATCTCGGCGCCTAGGTCGCGGCCTCTGCGGCGGATCTCGCCGGCTCGGCCGGGGTTGTCGCCGCCTGGGGTGAGGCCGTGGGCGCGGTTGTACTCGCGCCGGGTGATGTCCCACTGGCGCTTAGCAGCAGCCAGCTCCTCGGTCCGCTTGAGGAGGAGCACGCGGTGCGCCTCCGTGTCTGCCTCGACGGCGGCGGCGTCGGTGCCGGCGCCGGTGGTGAGCGGGGTGCTCAGCTTTGCCCGGACTTGCTCCAGCCGGGACGGTGGTGGTGGCGCCTTTGGGCCCGAGCCGGAGGCGTTGGGGTCGACGTGGCGCTCCAGGTTGGGGCCGCGGGTGCGCGGGTTCTTGGTGACCTCTTCGCCAGCCATCATGACTTGCACGACGGCGGGGCTGGCGGGAACGCTGCAGCCGGCTCGCGGAGGAGGGCTGGCGCAGCGCAACACCTGCCGCGGGTAGCGCGGCGGTGCGACGGTGGCGACGTAGACGTCGTGGCCGCCGAAGGAGATGACGCTGCCGCCGGCTGGGAAGGGCCGGTCGGCGAAGCAGCCAGCGTTGTCGCCGACGCAGCCGAGGGAGCCGAATCTCCGCATCAAGCCCGAAGCGACTCGCTCGCCGGTGGTGATGGTGAGGCCCGTCCGGATGAAGACACCGGCCGAGGATGCCGAAGGCCCCACGGTGGGCGCCAAATGTCGTGGTATCGTCACGGCATATGCCATAGGGTGGCTAATCGAAGGGGCTCCCGAGAGATCTCACGGCGGTATCCGGAAGCGGGTTTGGGCACGAGCGACACGGCGACGTACCCAGTGTTCGAGGCCCTCCGGTGGAGGTAAAACCTCTACTCCTGCTATGAGTGTATATGGTAATCACACAAGTACAATGGTGCTCCTAGAGCCGTATCCGGCTGGCCCCGAGAGGCTAAGGGAGACGATGGTCTCTCTCACGGGGCAGCGCCGTAGGTAGGTGAAAGCAATAAGTGTTCGATCGTCCCCCGCACGAGAGGGGTAGTGCGGCTTATATAGGCACCGGCACTTTACATATAAGACCCTATAGTCTCATCGGCCGGCTTGGCCGGCTTCGGCTTCCGCTCCTTCCCGAGGCGGTGACGTCAGGAGCCGTTGAGGCGTCGTGGCTCTGTCCCATCCGGCTGCCCAGTGTCAGCGGTATGGAGAGGAGGTGTCTCCGTCGCCGTCAGCCCACCGTAGCCCGTACGGCGCGTCGTAAGCCATGATGGCCTGTCCGGCGCGTGGCACTATTGCTCCACGGTGCCCCGCGCTTTACGGAGGATGAAGTCGGCGTGGACTTTGGGAACCCGGATCACCAACCCGGTTCCTTCCAAGTGCAAGACTCGCCAGCCTCGAGTCGGTCCGAGGTACGGACCCCCGCCGGATATGGCTTGTAGAAGCCGGCCCAACTACAGCATTGGCGGCCGCAGCTAGGCCGACTAGGACCTAGAGCCAGCCGGCTTCCGGACCAGCCGGCCACGGCGCCGGCCGGCTGCTCCTCAGCCGGCCTTTGCCGCGAGCCGGCCAGTGGCCAGCCGGCTGCTCCGCGTCCATTGCCCTACCCGGGGTCTTTCCCCCGACAATCTTTTGGAGGGATCTGAAGATGGGCAAGACCTCAGCCTCGCGCCTTGGCAGGTCTCCGCCGGAGCCCGTTGGTTCATCCGACGACCTGACCACGCTTGAGGTAGCTTCTCTATTTGACCTCTTATATTTTACCGTGATTATTCCTCCGTAGATCCTTCCTCAACCAACATCAACCCACAGATTCACGAGCACGCCACCCCGCTACAGGCCGAGGTTGGCCGGGAGTTCCTGGACAACCTCGTCATCGGGGGCAAGAAGAACAAGACCCCGGCGTCGGATGCCGAGCCAAGCCAAGCCCCTCCGGCCAAACGCTTCCGGACCGAGCCTTTTGCGGGGAAGCAAGTAGGCACGAGGCGCTACAAGAACAAGCAGATGCCCACTTCCTCCGGGTAAGCCCTGTTTCTTCGCTTTTCTCGTTTCGTTTGTGCCTAGTTCTTTTCCGGTTACTTTTTCCAACTCTTTCTTTTTCTCTTTTTCAGCCCTGCGCTCAAGCTTGGGCCCAGGTCTGAGGGCTCTGCCGGCTCCGCTGGGGCCTCAACTCCTCCTCCTCGTTCAAGCCCGACACCATCTGGTGCCGGCAACATCTCTGCCTCCCCTCGGGGGCACTACAAGTTCGGGCGCGCGGCCCCTAAATCTCCTGATCACCGCGCGGAGGAGGATCTTATCTCCCCTCCAGAGACCCAAGATACCGGCGCCAGCAACATCGGCGCCGAAGAAGAAGCTGCCGGGCGGGCGGAACCTTTGGTTCCTCCCGTCCAGAAAGAAAAGAAGAAGAAGAAGAAGAAGAAGAGTCCACGCTCTTCCCCCTCCAAAGCCGTGCCGGAAACTTCCGCGCCGGCATCCTCCACCTCAGCGCCAGAAACTCCAGCGCCTGTCGCCACGCCAACGCCGCCGCCGGAAACTCCTGTTCCAGAGGCGACGCCAACACCTTCGCCGATCCAGGGACCTCCCGCGGCTACGCCGATGCCGCCGCCGGCAGCCCCCAAGCCCACTAAACGCCTCAAGCCGGGGGAGTCGCGCGGAAAGGCTGTGGAGGCGCTCAGCGGCTCGCGGTCCTTGGTGCTGCACGTCGGGCCCGCCGCCGCCGCGGTCTCGGAGAAACCGTCCGGCCTCCTCGGCCGGATTGTTGAGCTCAAGCGCGAGGGCAAGGAGCTGGGGCACCTTCTCCCCTACGCCGAGAAGTGGAACGCAGGCGGACATCTCCGCCGCCACGAAGGGCTTGGGGAAGGACCGCCTTCCGGCGCCGGATCCAGCTGGGCCGCGGTCCACTGAAGAACACTTCACGCGACTCAAGCGAGCCGTGAAGGAGTTCGACAGTGCCTGGTACGACGCCACCAGCAATGTCGTGGTAAGTTTCTCCAATCTTCTTATAATCTTTGCTGATGCCGGTTTGTTTCTTTCCGGATCTTGTCTATCCTCCCAGTCCCCGAGTTTCGTGTTGAGAGCGTAGCTCTTAGCGCGAAACTTAACTAGAAAAGCGCAAAACCGGCATAGCCAGTCCCCGAGTTTCGGGTTAAGATCTTTGCTCTTAGCGCGAAACTTAACTAGAAAAACGCAAAACCGGCATAGCCAGTCCCCGAGTTTCGGGTTAAGATCTTTGTTTTCCCTTTCTCATAATTATCTTCCTTTGAATAGAGCACCGCTGATGCCCGGAAGCTGCTCTTTGAGGAGCTTCTGTGGGAGCACCGGGATCTTGCTGAGGCCCACAGCCACTGCCAAGGTTTGTTTTCTTTTTCTTCTTCCGGCATCTTTTTACCGAGAACTTTTCTTCTTTCTTTGTTATTTACTAGCTTTTCGCATAACAGCTATTCCGGAAGCCTCAGGCCCTCAGGGTCCAGGTTGCCGCACTCCAAGGTATCCTTTTTTGCTTTCCGGTTAACCTGCTTTCTCTGCATTGTATGAGTGCAATTTTTGCTCACACTTGCTTTCCGATTTTTAGCTGAGAAGGACAAACTTGTCCAGAAGCACCAGGAGGAGCTGAGTGCCCAGGAGGCCCGCTACGGGGAGCTTAAGCGTCAGCATGTCCAGCTTGGTCTTGACCATGCTAAGGCACTGAAGGCCGCTGAAGCTGCTGCGGAGGCTAGGCTCAAAGAGGTGCTGGAGGATGCCGGCAACGCCACTGTGGTGCTGCAGACTGAGCTGGAGGAGGCCACCAACGCGCTGAAAGCAGCCGAAGGCAAGGCCGCCAAGGTGCACAAGGCCGCTGCTGAGGAGGCCGCCAAGGCACAGAAAGCAGCTGAGGACAAGGTGGCGCGGCTGGAGGCGGAGCAAAAGGAGTACGACCTTCTGGTCACGCGAACTGACGCGCTCGCCCTTCGTATGTTTTTCTTTTCCTCTTTTTCGGTTCCTGCGTATAAGCTTATTTGCTCCGGTATCATTCACTTAGCTTTTTTCTTTGTCTTGCAGGGCTCTTTCCGGACTCCCAGGCGCATGCTGCGAAGAAGGTTGAAGAGTACCGGGGTGCCCAAGGGCTTACGGATCTGGCCGCTGCCTGGGATCCTTACGAACACCTGATTGCGCTGAGCTCGCGGGTCTCCCACATGCGCTGCGTGGACCGGAACGTCTCTGACATTCCGGAGGTGGCCGCCCAGCTCTTCAGGACTCTCTGGCCTGGAGAAGTGGTGCCGGATACCTTCTCCCTCATCAGCGACCGCCTGAAAGGTGCCGGCAGAAGGATCCGGGAGTGGCAGTGTTCCGCTGCCCGTGCCGGAGCAGACTCAGCGCTTCGCGTTGCCTGCTCCTGGTACCCGGAGCTGGATCTGGACGCCCTTGTTGGCGTGCGCGAAGGAGCTCCTACTGAGGTGGATCCGGTCCTTGCCGCCAAACGGCAGGATCGCGCGTACCACATCGCGGAGTATGCCGAGATGCGCACCTTCACCCCCCCTCCTGAAGACGTCAAAGACTACCTCAGCGATGAGGAAGAAGAAGACGGAGGCGAAGATGAAGAGGCCGAGGACGCGCCATCGGAAGCTCCTGAGGCCGGCACTGCTCCCCCTGAAGCCCCTGCTGTTTGACTTATCCTTGAATGATGCCTGTATCATGCTTGTCCTGTCGTTCTCAAAACAATGTCCGTTAAATTCTACCCCGGTATGCCGGGGTTTATGATGTAAGGTAAAACTTAAGCTCTATTTTGGCTGTGGTACAACTTATGCCGGTGTCTTGCACACCGGTAACCTATTAAGTTATGTTGGTTTGTGACTTAGCATTTTGCTTATCGGTTTGATTTTGGTCTTGCACTGCAATGATTCCGAAATTGTTTCCGCATCCAATTTGATGCACACTTGGTTCTTTTGCTTTGGCTCTGCCTACCTTCTCTGGGCGTTTTTGGCGTATGAGCACAAAGTTCTTTTACCAAGCAAGCATTTTCTTGAACTTAGAAATAACTCGAAATTTTTGCAAAAAACCGGTATAACCGGGGTTAGTTAAACTTTTCCGGATTGTTCTTTCCCGCTCCTCCTCTTCGCAGTTCATGTGCTTATCCCCTACCGGTTTATCTTGCTTGCCATGAAGCCGGGTTGCGGACAGCAGCAGAGTCGAAGACTCCGGTAGGGTTTAGCACACTACTAAACCGGAAAGAAAAAACGTTCAATAAGCAACCGGTAAACTGAAAAAATAGACAAGTTACATGCAACCTTAGTGGGGTAGTCCCCGAGATTCATTCGAGGTTCCGACATCTTTTATTCATAGCAAATAAGGTACAAAAAGGAACTTCTTACACCACAACTTCAAGAGTAGAAAGGACGCAACAAAGCTACATTCCATGGACGCTTGGTCTCCTCTCCGGACTCGTCCGCCTTTCCTTTCTTCCATTCCTGTGCATCAATCGGTAGTAGGCATCATTGTGGAGAGCCTTGCTCACAATGAAAGGCCCTTCCCACGGCGGGGAAAGCTTGTGCCGGCCTTCAGTGCGCTGCACTAGGCGTAGCACCAGGTCTCCTTCCCGGAACACTCTCGGGTTAACCTTCCGGCTGTGATAGCGTCTGAGGTTCTGCTGGTAAATGGCTGTTCTTGCCAAAGCCAGCTCTCTTGCTTCTTCTAGCAAGTCCACATCGTTTTCTCGAGCCTCCTTTACCTCTTCTTCGTTATAGAGTTGCACCCTTGGTGAATCATGGAGAATGTCGGTTGGTATGACCGCTTCTGCTCCATAAACCATGAAAAATGGAGTGTATCCGGTAGACCGGTTTGGAGTAGTTCTTATGCTCCACAGTACTGATGGTAGCTCATCAAGCCAACACCCCGGCGATTTTTCCACCGCATCGATGAGTCTCGGTTTGATACCGGAAAGCACCAAAGCGTTTGTTCTTTCCACTTGGCCATTGCCTTGTGGGTGTGCGACTGAGCACAAATCCAACCGGATATTGTTGTCCTCACAAAATCTTTTGAACTCACCTTGAGCAAAGTTTGTGCCATTGTCAGTGATGATGCTATGTGGGTATCCATACCGCAAAATGACATCTTTTAAGAATTTAACCGCTGTGCGCCCATCACACTTTGCGATGGGTTTGACTTCTAGCCACTTGGTGAATTTGTCCACCATGACCAAGATGTGGGTCATGTTTCCCCTTGCTGTTTTGAATGGGCCAACCATGTCTAGGCACCAAACTGCAAACGGCCAAGTCAACGGTATTGTTTTTAAGCCGGAGGCTGGGGTATGATTTTGCTTGGCGTACCTCTGGCACCCGTTGCATTTTCTTACCATATCCTCCGCGTTTTCCAAAGCTGTTGGCCAATAGAACCCATGCCGGAACACCTTTGCTACCAGCGCCCTTGAGGAAGCGTGATGTCCACATTCTCCTCGGTGAATCTCCTCGAGCATTTCCTTTCCTTCTTCCGGTTCCACACATCTTTGGAGGACACCGGTAACACTTCTCTTGTACATCTCGCCATTGATGATGGTGTAAGCCTTGGACCTCCTTTGGATCCTTCTTGACTCATTTTCGTCAACCGGCAAGGTGCCGTTGACCAGGAATTCCTTAATAGGTTTAACCCATGACGGTGTCTCCCGAACCAGGAACACCGGTACGTCTATGTCCATGCTATCCACCAGCATTGTTTCTTCCGGTACCGGCGCAGCAGCGGTCGATCTTACCGGAACAGTCCCCGAGTTTACCGGAACAGTCCCCGGGTTTCCTTCGTCGATATCCATTGGTACAATGTGTGACTCCGGTACAAAAATTGATTCCGACTCCGGACTTGGCTTGATTGATGGTACTCTTAAGTGTGCCAAGGCTATTCCGGGAGGAATTTCTTGTCGGGATGAGCCCAGCTTGGACAAAGCATCCGCAGCTTCATTTTCTGCACGCGGTACATGGTGAAATTCACACCCTTCGAAGAAGCCGGCAATCTTTTGCACGTGAAACCGGTACGAGGCCATGTTGGCATCTTTTGCGTCCCAATCTCCGGAACACTGCTGTACCACAAGATCTGAATCTCCATAGCAAATGATCCGGTGTGCACCGATTTCTTTTGCGACCTTAAGCCCATGGATCAAAGCCTCGTATTCAGCGACATTGTTTGATGCCCTGAAATGTACTTGTAAAACATACCGGAGATGATCTCCCTTTGGTGAGGTTAGCACCACACCGGCACCTAGACCCTCCTTGAGCTTGGATCCGTCAAAGTGCATCTTCCAGTATTCCATTCTTTGATCCGGGGCTTGTACTGCATTTCCGCCCAATCGACCAAGAAATCAGCTAAAGCTTGCGATTTGATGGCGTCTCTTCTTTCATACACCGGTACATACGGTGATATCTGTATTGCCCATTTCGCAATCCTGCCGCTAGCGTCCTTGTTGCACATGATATCGGAGATGGGTGCTTCACTCACCACCTTCATAGGATGTTCCTCAAAGTAGTGCTTGAGCTTTGTGGCGGCCATGAACACGCCATAGGTCATTTTCTGGAAGTGCGGGTAGTTTTGCTTTGAGAGGGAGAGCACCTCGCTCAGGTAGTATACCGGCCTCTGGACGGTTTTTCCTTCCTCTTCTCTTTCTACCACCACAACAACACTCACGACCCGGTTGGTTGCTGCTATGTATAGCAACATTGGCTCTCTTTCCAACGGCGAAGCCAATATTGGCGCGGTAGCTAACATTGTTTTCAGCTCCTTAAACGCTGCGTCTGCCTGAGGGGTCCAGACGAACTTATCGGATTTTCTCATTAAAGCATAGAGCGGCAAGGCCTTTTCTCCTAACCTGCTTATGAACCGGCTTAGCGATGCTAAGCTTCCGGTAAACTTTTGTATGTCCTTCAGATCCTGCGGTATCGTCATTCTCTCAATTGCCCGGATCTTTACCGGATTGACCTCAATGCCTCGGCTTGAGACGAGGAAAACCAGCAGCTTGCCGGCTGGGACACCGAAAGTACATTTTGCCGGATTGAGTTTCATCCGGAACCTTCTTAGATTATCGAATGTTTGCCGGATATCGTCAATTAGGGTATCTTTTACCTTAGTTTTTATCACAATGTCATCCACATACACCTGCACATTCTTTCCGATTTGATCAAACAAGCATTTTTGCATACAGCGCTGGTACGTTGCACCAGCGTTGCGCAAACCAAAAGGCATAGTGATATAGCAGTAAGCCCCGTGCGGGGTAATGAACGCAGTTTTTATTTGATCTTCCTTTTTCAAGGGGATTTGGTGGAAACCGGAATACGCATCCAGGAAAGACAACAACTCACACCCGACGGTGGAATCAATCACTTGATCGATCCGCGGTAAAGGAAAAGGATCTCTTGGGCAAGCCTTGTTGAGGTTGGTGTAGTCGATGCACATGCGCCACACCTTTGGAGCTTTTGCCTCCAGGTTCTCATCTTTCTTCTTTTCGACCATCACCGGATTGGCCAGCCACTCAGTATGCGTGACCTCCACAATGAAACCGGCAACTAACATCTTCGTCACCTCTTCTCCAATAATCTTCCTCCTATCTTCAGCGAACCGGCGCAATGGTTGTCGCACCGGCTTGGCATCCTTCCGGACGTTCAGAGAGTGCTCAGCCAGCTCCCTCGGAACACCTACCAAGTCATCAATAGACCAGGCAAAGATATTCCGATTCTCACGGAGGAAGCTGACGAGCGCGCTTTCCTATGCCTCACTGAGACCGGCACCGATACGAACGGTACGCTCAGGGAAAGCCGGGTCCAGCACGATGTCCTTTGTTTCCTTTGTTGGTTTGAACGCCGGAGCGCTCAGACTTGCACTCATTGCCGCTAAGCTCAACTGTGAGGACTGAGCCAGCGCAACTGCGGTTTGCATCCTTCTTTTTTCCTCCGCGATCACCAGCGATTCCGCTAGGTTCGATCCGGCAGATGCTGTTTCCAGTGAGATTTTGTAGTTTCCCACCACGGTCAAGGGTCCACGAGGTGCCGGCATCTTCATCTTGAGATACGCCGTGTGGGTCGAGGCCATGAAGGCCGCCAGTGCCGGTCTCCCCAGCAATGCATGGTACGGACTATCTAAGTCCACCACCTCGAACTCAAGGTTTTCAACCCGGCAATTGTCACGTCCTCCAAACGACACATCCACCCGGACTTTTCCAACCGGTGCGCAGGACAAACCCGGAACGATTCCATGGAACGTCGTATGAGTTGGCTGAAGCATGTTTTCTGTTATGCCCAGCGTATGCATGGTGTGCTTGTACATTATGTTTATGCTGCTCCCATTGTCTATCAGCACCTTGCTGAACTTGACGCGAGTCGTTGGCCCCTTCATGATTGGGTCCACCACGAGAGCGTAGCCACCCGGGTTCGGCATGATTTTAGGGTGATCCCGGTATGACCATGCGAGTTCCTGATCTGACCACGGCATGTATTTTGGCACTGCCGGCATCACCGCGTTCACCTCCATGGAACGACGGCGCAGGCTTTGCTTGTCCGTTGGCTCGGTGACAAACACGACACAGCACACATCTGGATCCTCATAAATGTTCCGGCCCAAAGGTGTCGGTGGAGGTGGTTGGCCGTGGCCCGCTCCCACCTGATTGACTTGCTGATACTGTTGCCTGTTTTGCTGAGGGTGTACCGGCAAGGCATTTGCCCCGGTAAGCGGTGGTGGTGGTGGTAGCTGCTGCTGACGCGGCATATCTTGTGGTGGTGGCATCATTGCATTGCCCCCTTGTCCTTGGGTGTCTTTTACCGCCCCCTTTTGCATCAGGTACTTGGTCCAGGTGCAATCTTTTGTCAAGTGGTTTGACGGGTGAGCCGGATTCGGCGTGTGCCACCGGCAAGGTTGATCCATGGCAGCTTCCATGGTGTACTTTGCGGGTTCTTGCCAGTTCTTTTTCTGGCCCCAGGGTTTCTTTTCGACCCACTGTTTCTTAGGACCTGCCCATGGCTGCGATCCGGTTCTTTGCCTCTGGCTGCCGCTGGCATCAGAGTTTTCTTGCACAGGAGCAACTTGCTGCGAGCCATACCTTCGATCCGGGAAATCTTCCCTCCTTTTGTTGTTCCGGTTATCCCGGTATTGCTGCTGAGGCGGGTTTGATTGTTCCGGCTCAGCTTGTATCGCCGGTTGCATTGGGTCTCCCAACGCATAGTTATCCGCCACACGCATCATCTCCGCCAACGTTGTTGGCATGTTCCTCTGCAGCCTTTGCCACAAAGGCGAACCTCGTCGGCATCCTTGGCTAAACCAAGCAATGGCCTGCGCTTCTATCACTCCTTCACAAGAGTTTCTGGTGGAGTTCCACCGGGTCAGGTAATCCCGGTCTGTTTCTTGCGGGCGCTGCACGCACAAAGCGAGCTGCTGAGGCCTGTTTGGCCTTCTGTAGGTGCTGCTGAAGTTGCTCACAAAAGCTTCCTCAAAGTCCAACCAGCCATTTATGCTTCCTTCCGGCAAGTTGTTCAGCCGGATTCTTGCCGGTCCTACCAGGAACGTCGGCACGATTCTCACGGCCCAACGCCGGTTTCCTCCTCCGGCTATGACTCCTCCGCCACCAGCAACGTATACCGCGGTCACGTAATCCGCGAGCCAGTCTTCCGGCTTAGTGGTGCCATCGTATGTTTTGGTGTCACGGGGCAACCGAAAGTTGCGAACCGGTGGTGGCTCTTTCATGATCCTTGGGCCAAAGCACTTTGGACCCGGAGGACCCTCTCGCCTCAATCATTTCAGACAGGTACACTCTGTCCAGACGGTGCCTCGCATCCCGTTCCGGCAAGTTTCTTTCTCCCAACCGCTCTCCCAAAGGTTTCCGGTAAGCGGTGAGTCTTGTTGAATCAGCTTCATCGTAATGTTCCGGTACCGCGGCCCTTGCCTGCCGGTACCTTGGTGGAGGCATCTCCTCATCATCATACGCTGCCCTTGCAGCCGGATAGTTTTGCCCGGTTTCGTGTCTACCGGCATGATTGTTTCCGGCATAGCCTGCCTTGGCGTAGCCTCGCTCTGCCCCTTGGCTTTTTCTACCGGCATCGTGTTGCCCGGCTTGTTGTTTACCGGCAAGGACTGGATCGTACACAGTCATCTGTTGTGCGTTCACCTCTTTTTCTCTTCTTCTGTCCGGATGGGGGGACGAGGCCTGCCCATGGGACTTGCTTCCGGCATTCTTTGTTGAACGCGCGGATTTTGAGGCTATAGCCTTGTTCAGCTTAGCCAGCTGCTCAGCGTTCTGCTGCTCTACGATGTCCAACAGCTCTCTGACACGCTCTTGTTGTTTTGCCAGAGCCTCTCCGGTAAGCGAGTCACAAAGATCTACGGCAGCCTTAGCAGCTTTTATGGTTTTATCCGGGCTACTGTACTTAGGTTTCTCTACGATGCTAGCAGATGCAGAGGTACTCTTGCCGGTAAGAACTTCCTTACGCAAATCCTGATCTAGATTGCGAGCCTTAAGCCGGTTCTCCGGTATCCTAGCAGCATGAGCGCTAACGAAGCAAAGCCATGGGCAGCGTTATACTCACGTACGGTTAGGTTCAGCTCGCGCTGCGCCCCGACGACGTCCTTGCCGCTCTCGAGTATCTTCTGGCGTTGCGCCTCCAGCTCCGCCTGAGCCGTTGCCGGGTCGATGTCTGCGCGATGGGCGTTGCCAGCACGTTCATCGCCGCTTGGAGAGGTGTTGCCGGTGGTGCGGAAGACGCTCCCGGTGCGCCGGTGTCGCGCTCCAGCGGTGGCTTGGCCGCACGGGTCGCAGCCGCACGACCAGCAACTTCGTCCGCAGCCTCCTTGCCCGCGCCGGCTGCGCCAGCCATCATTACCTCGACGCTGCCGGCGGCGCGGCCAGCACAGAGCCACCTTGGCGGGTCCGGTGCCACCAGCACCGGCGAGAGGCGCCGGCGCACGGGGACGGTGCCGAAGTAGACGCGGTGGCTGCCGAACTCGATGATGCGGCCGTTCTTGGGGAAGATGCCGCCGTTGGCGAAGCAGCCCGCGTTGTCGTTGATGAAGTCGATGGAGTAGAAGCTGCTGGACGAGCGCAGATACTGTCCGCTCGCCGGCGACCTCGAGGATGCCCGCCCGAATATGTACTCCTGCAAGCGCCACTTCATGCCCCACGGTGGGCGCCAACTGTCGTCGTGGTGAACAAACAGATGCCATAGGATGGCTTAGGTTGGGGCCGAATGGACGCAAGAGGATTCGGGGAGGGTTTGTGATTAGATGGGATGAACTTCCGGATGGTTTCCTCAAGAACTTAGCCAAGGCTAGAGGTTGAAGAAGAAAGACATAAGGAAGAACTCGCTCTAGATCATCTTCTCTATTGATCTCAACAGGTTACAAGTTTCTCGGTACAAGTTCTTCTGTGTTCATCTGTCCCGCCCGTAAGAAGGGCTGCCCCCTCTCCTTATATAGGGGAGAGGTGGCTTACAGGGCAAGAAACCCTAATGGCATCTTTGACTAGACAAACTACTTTACAAAGCTACTTTAATCATAGAAGACACCGGAGTCCTCTTTAATCAGGGATGCTGACGTCCTCCGGCTTCTTTGACCGTCATCCTTCTCTTTATCGTCAGCCCTTCGTTTAAAGCTACTTTGCTTAGCTCATCCTTGTCTTCTAGCTCTGGAGAGAATCTTTGACCAGTCCTGCCGACATGCTTTTCCTTCCGGTGGCCCGGTATCTTCTTACCTGGTTCCGGCATACCCCACTTGGGGATACCGGCTTAGCTTCACTTAGCTAAGTTTTTATCTCTACATTCCGGTACGAACATTAAACCGGTATCTTGATGGCTCAAACCATCCGATTTGGCATGCCTTTGGCATACCGGGGGTCATCCCCCCAACATGAACCTATGCTAATGTACCGCCCTTCCTAGGACTAATACATACTTGTGATTATACCCCTTGCAAGCATCCGCAACTACAAGAAAGTAATTAAGATAAATCTAACCACAGCCTTAAACTCTGAGATCCTGCGATCCCTCCCCGCATCGATATACCAACGGGGGCTCGGGTTTCGTCACTCCGGCAACCCCGCAATTGGCAAACGAGTACAAGATGCATTCCCCTAGGCCCATAAAGGTGAAGTGTCGTGTAGTTGACGTTCACACGACACCACTAGAAGAATAACACCACGACTTAAATATCATAACATTGAATATTACTCAACCATACTTCACTACTAACATTTAGACTTCACCCATGTCCTCAAGAACTAAACGAACTACTCACAAGACATCATATGGAACATGATCAGAGGTGATATGATAATGAATAACAATCTGAACATAAACCTTGGTTCAACGGTTTCACTCAATAGCATCAATAACAAGTAGAAATCAACACCGGGAGAGTTTCCCTATCAAACAATCAAGATCAAACCCAAATTGCTACAGCGGTGACGAGGTGCAGCGGTGGAGACGGCGGTGATGATTATGAAGATGATGGTGATGGTGATGGAGATGATGTCCAGCTCGATGGCGGTGACGATGGCGTCGATTTCCCCCTCCGGGAGGGAATTTCCCCGGTGGATTCCTGCCCGCCGGAGAGCTCTTTTCTCTCTGGTGTTCTCCGCCCCGCAGAGGCGGCTGTGACTCTTCGCGACGTACCTCTCTGGCTTAGGTTTTTGGGACGAAGGAGTACGCGAAGAAAAGGAGGCGAGAGTGGGCTGTGGGCCCCCTCCTCACAGGGCGGCGCGGCAGGGCAGGGCCCGCGCCGGCCTGTGAGGGGGGCCCATGGCGGCCCTCCTCAGCTCCCCCTTCTGGCTCCCTTCGTCATCTGGAAAAATAGGAGTTTTCGTGTAATTCCCGTCAATTGTTGATCTTCCGAAATATTGCGTTCGACGATGCTTTTTCCAGCAGAATCCTGGCTCCGGTGCGCGATCCTCCAATAATCATGAATCATGCAAAATAGATGAAATAACATAAGTATTATCTCCAAATATGAAATATATCAATGAATAACAACAAATTATGATATAAAATAGTGATGCAAATTGGACGTATCAAAGGTATCCATACTGATTGGGTCGCAAACCCCGTCCTTGTACCCAAAAAGAATTCTGAAATACTAAGAATGTGCATTGATTACTCCGGCTTGAACAAGCATTGCCCGAAGGATCTGTTTCCCCTGCCGCGCATTGACCAAGTCATTGATTCGACGGCAGGGGCGGAACTTTTGTGTTTTCTTGACGCATATTCCGGGTATCATCAGATCCGGATGAAGAAGTCCGACCAAAAGGCGACCTTGTTCATCACCCCATTTGGCACTTACTGCTATGTTACTATGCCCTTTGGCTTCAAAAACGCAGGTGCCACCTACCAACGTACGATGCAGCGGTGCCTGAAGGACCAAATTGGCCGGAACGTACACGCCTACGTCGACGACATCGCGGTCATGACCCGAAAAGGATCCGACTTGATCAGCGACCTTACAGAAACCTTTGAGAATCTCCGATGGTACAAGATGATGTTAAATCCGCTGAAGTGCGTCTTTGGCGTTCCAGCCGGAAAACTCCTTGGCTTCATCGTCTCTAATAGGGGCATTGAAGTTAACCCGGAGAAAATCAAGGCAATCTTGTGCATCAAAAGGCCAACTTATCTCAAAGATGTGCAACGACTAACTGGTTGTGTTGCAGCAATCAGCAGGTTTGTTAGCCGTCTTGGCGAGAAGGCGCTACCCCTGTACAAGCTATTGAAGAAGACAGACAAGTTTGTCTGGGACGAGGCAGCAGATGCAGCGCTTCAAGGGTTGAAGGAAATACTAACCTCCCCACCTATTCTAGCAGCGCCAGGAGAGTCAGAGCCTATGCTCCTTTACCTGGCAGCTACCAACAGAGTCATCAGCCTCGTCATCGTGGTGGAGCGACAGGAAGAAGGACACGAGTATGGAGTCCAAAGACCAGTCTACTACATCAGCGAAGTGCTGACGGAATCCAAACAAAGATACCCTCACTTTCAAAAGCTAGCCTATGGAGTATTTCTGGGTAGTAGGAAGCTGAGACACTACTTCCAGGAGCATCCAGTAACAGTCGTGAGAAAAGCTCCGCTATCAACGATTCTCAATAACGCTGACGCAACAGGACGCACAGCAAAATGGGGCATTGAATTATCCGCCTTCGACATCAACTACAAAGCCAGGACCGCGGTTAAATCCCAAATCTTGGCGGATTTTGTTGCAGATTGGACAGAAGCTCCGGATATAAATCTGGAGCCGGAACCAAAGACATGGGTTATGCACTTCGATGGATCCAAGCAGCATCAAGGCTCAGGAGCCGGAGTCACCCTGAAGTCCCCTACCGGAGAAGAACTGCAGTACGTTCTGCAGATCCACTTCGAAGCTACAAACAACATGGCGGAATATGAGGCTCTACTACACGGTCTGCGCATCGCTAAGGAGATAGGGATCAAGCATATAATTTGCTGCGGAGATTCCGACCTGGTGGCACAACAAGTAGCCGGAATCTGGAACGCCAGAAACTCTGTCATGGCGGCTTACAGAGATGAAGTTGACGAGATCGCCAAGTGCTTCCTCGGATACGAAGTCAAGTACGTCAGGAGAGACGACAACGCAGCGGCAGACATGTTATCCAAGCTCGGATCCGGCAGGAAACCAATTCCGCCTGGTATTTTCCTGGAGCATCTACGGATACCCTCGGTGAAGGGCGCTAACCCGGAAAACCCAGATGTGGCAGTATCTCCGGCTAGAGAAGTGATGGCTATCACCCCAGCCTGGACACAGCCTTTCCTGGACTACCTCATTGATCAGAAGTTGCCAGAGGACGAGGTCCTCGCACGACAGATCATCAGACGAGCAAGATCCTACACAATAGTTGATGGACAACTCTACAAACGAAGTGCAACTGGTTTCTCAAGTGCATCTCCAATCAAGATGGCATTGAAATCCTCAGAGAGATCCACGCAGGGGATTGCGGGCATCATGCCGCTCCCAGGTCCCTCGTTGCCAAAGCTTTTCGGCTTGAATTTTACTGGCTCACAGCTAAAGAAGATGTTGATAAGTTGGTAAAAACCTGCCAAGGTTGTCAGTACTACGCTACTCAACCAAACGCTCCAGCCCAAGAGCTGAAGACCATCCCTATCACCTGGCCGTTCGCGGTCTGGGGGCTCGATATGGTTGGTAAGCTAAAGAAATCATCTCCTGGCGGTTTTGAGTACCTCCTGGTCGCTATTGATAAGTTCAGTAAATGGATCGAGGCAAAGCCAGTGAGAAAAGCCGATGGTGCTACGGCACTCAAATTTGTCTGCAGCCTCGTGACGAGATTCGGCATCCCGCACAGCATAATCACAGATAATGGCACGAACTTCGCCCAAGGAGAGTTGAAGGATTATTGCCATGACGTTGGGATCCGGCTAGACCTGGCATCCGTGGCTCACAACCAATCCAATGGTCAGGTCGAAAGAGCCAACAGACTCCTTTTATCCGGAATAAAACCACGCCTTGAAGAACCGCTGCGCCGGGCAGCCGGAACTTGGGCTGAGGAGTTAGGCTCCGTCCTGTGGAGTTTACGAACTACCCCAACAGGTCAACAGGATTCACTCCATTCTTCCTCGTATACGGATTCGAAGCTGTGCTCCCCTCTGACATCATCCATCATTCACCGCGAGTCTCCGCCTATAATGAAGAAACTGCTGACGAGGCCAGACAGCTATCTGTGGACCTGATCGAAGAAGCTCGGAACTTAGCAGACCAACGTTCCACCATTTACCAGCAGAAGCTCCGACGCTACCATAGTCATCGAGTCCGGAATCGCTCGTTCATGGCCGGAGACTTGGTCCTCCGACTTCGCCAGGTGAAACATCATAAGTTACAATCTCCATGGGAAGGACCCTTCGTCGTTAGCAAAGTGCTTCACAACGGATCGTACTACCTTGTCGATTTCCGAGAACTAAAGGACAGACCTGCTAATTGGTACCGGAAACGCAAGCGGGAGGATCCGGATGACATTTACGATGAAACAGAACGTCCTTGGAACATTGCACAGCTACGTCCTTTCCACACTTAGCATAGAATTACATACTTTGTATCAGTATTATACATGATCAATGAAATAAAGCTTTTGGTTCACTCTATGAGTCATTTACCTCATTTACTTGTTCATTTTTAGATCGTGTATGTTTTCCGACTAAAACCGCAGAGCTGGATATTTCCGCCTAGGCGTGTATGAAAGTTGTGATTTTCAAAAATCATCCCTTAGGACGTAAGCTTAAGTTTTCTGGTGGAAATATTTTCTGTTGCGAATTCGTGGATTCCTAGTAGCGATTTCCGGCACCTTAGCTGGGGGCTTGTTTCCGCGGTTATTGACGGATTGCCATTGGGCTTCGTCACCGCTGGCGAGCGTTTCCGGCTAAAGGTCTTCCGGCTCGCGGAAGGTCAAGCGAATAAGCCGGAAAAATATAGAAATCAGCACTTGCTTTACAAAAAAAACGAAACATGCAAATAATATTAAAGGATTGCAGGATAAGTTGTTTCCGCACTTGCATAGTTGTTTCGTCACTAGCTACTTAAGAATTTAAAAGTTATATTACAAACCCTCTTGGGGCCAAAATGATGCATTGTTTTTTCCGCAGGACTAAGTTTTTTACTTCTCCTTAGCCGGAGAAGTTTCCACATTGGCATCAACCTCTTCTGCGTCAGCCGGAGTTTCTTTCTCTGCGTCTTTGGCGGGCGAAGAGACATGTTCGTTTTCTTCCGCTTCAGCTGCAGTCGGAGAAGCAGCGCCACCTTGGTCCTTCGAGCATGTCCATGTATACTGGCTTCCGGATTGGGCAGGCCTGGATTTCGCTTCGCGCTCCTTGAGAAGCTCAGCTTCGAGGGGCTCGTCAGCAGGAAGAACCACCTTGTCATAAAATTCATCATGGCGAATTCTCCGGGCAATGCCTGTATCATAACCACTGACTGCATCTAGAACTGCATTGACATCCGCGTCCGGAGGAACACCAGCAGTGACATAGTCAAGGTTTAGCTTCGGGTTGTGCGCCAAGCACATTGCCAAGGACATGGCAGCTGCGCCCCGTGCCGAAGAGGCTTGCAGATCCACCACCAACTCCGGAAGCACGTCCATCCTCTTGATGAGCTTGCGCACATCACAGGTTCGGCTCTTCTTGATGTTGAGGTTGTGGAAGATTTTCCTGGAGGCGGAGATGAGGTCTTTGCAATCTTCTCCGGCCAGCTGCAGCAGGTCATCGCTCGGGAACTGGCTCCGACGTTCCTCATCATATCCAAGTGGATCTGGAAGACGCAGTTTTTGATAAGTATAACAAGATAAGCGCAACATACGTACTATTCTATGAGTTTCGAAGGATTTACCCATGAAGTCGGAATTGAGCAGATCCCAGCAGCTCTCCGCTGTCTCCATATATTTACGGAGTCCACCAAGCTCCTTTTGCTGCTTCTGGATGGTGTCGCTGTCAGTTTTCCTCTTCAGCTCGAACTCGCCTTCCTTTCGGATAAGCTCCGAGTTCTTTTCAGCAAAAAAATTCTCCGCCTCTGCGAGTCTCGCCTCAAGATTCTTTTGGGAGGCGCGCAGGGTTTCCAGCTCGGAGGAGGCTGCTGCAAGGGACGAGGATGCACCTATTCAGAAACATTAAAACGTCAAGTTTGAGGGGCGGAATATAATCCACAGGCAACCGGTAGTCGGAAACCAACCTTGAGCTTTAGACAGTTGTTTTTTCAGATCCGCATTTTCTTGTTTGAACAGTTGGATTTTCTCCGCCTGGCTGAGGGTAACGCGGCGTTGCAAAGCAATATTTTTATGCAGCTCATAATGCAGAGCCTGCTGTTCCTGAAAATTCAGTCAAGAGCCGGAGTAAGTTCCACAAGTTTTTCGTTTAAGTCTTTCTAAAGCATCACTGCCGGAAATCTTTTCCGCCATGATGCTTGGGGGCTACCACGACATTTAAATCTCTCTTCAGTTGGAATTTTTCTCTAAGTATCTAGACGCTAACTACTATAGTTTCCTCCTAAATACTTGGGGGCTACTGGGGAGTTACCTTTTGTTTGCAGATAAGCTTGTCCAAGAACTGACCGGTTTCTTTCTTAAAATTTTGGATCTCCGACGTCTCGGTATCCGGCTTGCCCCAGGCATTGTTAAGCATCGAGTTAAGCAGATCTTGCTCCAACTCCCATTTTTCCGCCTCCGTCAGTTTGTTGAAAAACTTTGTGGCATAAGCTTTGGGTGTGGAGGTAAGATCACCCGGATCACCAAAGTTCTTGGGGAACACGACCATATCACCAGCACTAGCTTCAGCTTTGTCGGAGGAGGTGACCTCCGCTTCTCCGCGGCCTTGTACTTCAGCTTCATCAAGGGCAGGGCCCTTGCCACCGGAACTTTCTCCGCCCGCTCTGTCGCTACTAACCGGAATTATTTCCGGTGGAGTGGATGCAGCAGGAGCTGGAGATTGGTCCGCGGGAGGAGGAGATGGTTGTGGAGTAGCTTGAGGAGCAACTGGCGGAGTAGGAGTGACAGGACCAACGGCTGGGGATTTCTTCATATACTTAGTGATAGGCTCTTGCACGTTGGTCCGTGCGGTGGCAGAACTCGGATTCCTGCAAGCAAGCAAGGGAAAAAAGTATAAGTAACGAAATTTACTAAGACAAAAGACGCAAGGTACTCGGAAACTTACGTCGCGCCCGGAATATTGGGACGTGAGCGTTTTCCTGCTGTCGCTAGCAGTTTGAGACGCTCGTGTTCCGCCTTCCTGGAGTCGAGCGGAGGCGGCTTGGTCACTTTGGGCTTCTTGGCGGAGGCCTCGCCGCTACCTCCGGCATCGGAGCCGGAAGTTTGGCGTGGGGACGCTTTGAAGGCCGAGGGGCAGCCTTGCGGGGCACACGCTCCTCGTCATCCTCAGGGTCCTCCGGATCCTCCTCCGCCGCGTTGCCGCTGACAGGGACTCGGAGTATGTTGCGAAAATTTTCTTCCGCTAAAGTAGCGAGCTGTGGAGAAGATAAAAGAACAAGTTAAAATACTTACAAGATATGAGAAGTTGAAGAAGTGTGAAGGAATAAGTGCTTACCGGAGGACATTGGTCGTGTGTGCTGATGTCTTTAATCAGTTCCGGGACCGGTTGGCCCCGACCTATCTTCACCAACATCTTGAATCTCCTCTTGAGAGAATCAGCCGGAAGATCATGGCGAGTGACCCGGAGGAGATCATCCGCCCCAGTATAAGCGCACATTAGGCGTGCGTTGTGGCGCATAGGCTGGATTCTCCGGGTAAACCAGCTGAGTGTGAGCTGGGCTCCGGTTAGTCCGTCGTGAACTAACCAGGAAATCCTCCGCGCGGCCTTCTCCAATATTGGCGTTTGGGCAAGCGTGGGGATGAAGCTCCAGCTCGCCAATTCTTCCGGAGGCTTGTTGCTAAAGGGTGGAAGTCCATCGTGGACATTCGGAACTGGAGCATTCTTCACGTAGAACCATCCGGCGTTCCAGTACCGGACGGACTCGTGGGAATCATGGGGCGGGTACATGCGACCGGAGCGGAGCATGAAAGTCATACTCCCATAGTTTAACATAGCCTTATCCTTCGTCTCTTTCTTCACTCGGAAAAAGAATTGCCACAACGTGACATTTGGTCGGATTCCGAGGTGCCCCTCGCAAAGAGTTGCGAAGTTAGAGAGCAGGAGGTAGGAATTGGGGCAAATGTTGTGGGGCTGGAGCCCATACGTGTCAAGGACGGAGAGAAAAAACTCCGAGCAAGGGAGCGACAAGCCGCGCTCGACCCATGCCTTAGTCATGACTCGTTCGTCCGCGTCGGGTTTGGGGACGTCGGAGTCGCGCGTGAAACTCCAGTGCTCGGAGATCATGCCCTCGTTTTGGAGCTCTCTAAGCTCCGCGTCTGTGGTCTCGTAGGGCCACCATTGACCCCTCACCCCTTCACGACTCCGGGCCTTGAAAGCCTTCTTGTTTTCCGCCTCCTGGACCTTGGCTGCCATTCTAGCTTGGCCTTGGAGCTCTTCTTCGAGTTCTTGAGCTGTTGGGATCCGGCCTAGTAAGGTACTGGAAGGAGAATGGTTGAGCAAGCCTAATGTCGGAGATAAGCAATGGGATCCGGACAGATTGGTTCCACGGCACTGGGGTCCGGGCTACTCGGAGAACTACCAGTACAGTGAGGAGAACCATGAGACATACTTCCGGCTGCACCGATGCGAGCTAAGTTGAGTAACCGGAAAATCTACGCTAAGACTACTTCTTCTTCTACGAGGCCGGTGCACGTACCGTTAATGGCGCGGCGGTCCGGTGAAGCTCCGGCGGAAGTAGAGATCACTGTACTAGCAGTTTCGAGCCCCCGATGACCACGAATCGGCGGCGGAGTTGATTTCCCGATCAACCGTGGCGATTTCGGTTCGAAGAGGAGCTTGGAGCGGCGGCGCGCGAAGCTCCTGTGAGAAAGGTTCGCCGGAGTTGAGATATGTCGGGCGGCGCGGCGCGAGGAGGAAGATGAAGTGGTGAGGGTGCGGTGAAAGAATGAAGAATTACCGAGCCACGGGGTATTTATAGACCACGCGCGGAGATTCGGGATTCGGATCCAACGGTGGAAACGGAACGGTCACACCGTCAGATGATTGACACGTGTCTTAGGTCAAGTGCGGTAAAACGACGTGGAGGTAACTTAACCGTGCGCTCCCGAAGTTTCCGGCTAAAGATTCGCATCTTCGAAAATTTAGCGCGGGAAATAAGGAAGTTGTGCGCGGGAAAAGCGGAATCTCCGTTGCGTTACCAATTCCGAAGACAAGAAGAATTCCGAACAGATGAACCCGAAAACAAGTAAAAGTTTTGAAACTCTTCGAGATTCTCTTCGGATCCAAGCTAATGAAGTCGGAGGAATGATGAATCTCGGAGAACTTCGGGGGCTACTGTTGTGGGTATACTTTATGGGTATATCAACGGCATGGCCTAGATCCGGCAAGCCCGGGTGGCCCATAGTTGGTGGTGAGGCATGTGGCCCATCGGGCGGCCCAGTTGCTGTAAATCCTGAAGGATGAAGTCCAGCCCAGAAACAGGAAGCCGGATCTCAACCGACCTACGAAGGAGGCCGGATCCATGACGG
The DNA here is from genome assembly GCF_022539505.1 of Lolium rigidum. Taxonomy (NCBI): domain Eukaryota; kingdom Viridiplantae; phylum Streptophyta; class Magnoliopsida; order Poales; family Poaceae; genus Lolium; species Lolium rigidum. The sequence continues at coordinate 60,942,172 of NC_061514.1, read as the reverse complement.
CCCATGAAGTATCCGGATCCAGCACGTTCTTAGAGGAAGGCGGATCCTTGACGTACACGGCAAGACATTGTACCGTAGTTAGGAAACTTGTATTCCGGCTAGGACTCTCCATGTAAACCCTAGATCCGTGCGCCTTTATAAGCCGGATCTCGGAAGCCCTAGAGGCACAACCACAACTCATTGTAACAACGCGAAAGCACCCAGATAATTCCAGACAAGCAGCAGTGTCCTCGTGCAGGCGTACCACCGTCTCGTGTGCACTCCGCCCTATGGCCCCTACTTCTTCTCCTCCTCGTGAGGGTCCCTTCTCCGAGGTACCGTCGATTAGGCAACGACAAAATGTGTCGGACGCTGGAACATATCGAACGATGAAAGCAAATTGGAAAAAAAAAATAGCTGCACAGCCGCTCATACATAGGACACTACAAGAGTTAATTAAACAGGTTGCGTGATGAGATATGAGCTCATATGCGATGGACCGGACATCGGAAAGCGCACACTGATTCCTGCTTGCTTTTGCGCGTGTGGTGGTCGATGCATCCGTGGAGTAGTTTGCTGGCCGCATCCCTGACGGCAGGCACCTTGTACAATCATTGGACTGGAGCCCCGTCATCGGAGATTGAGAGAGCTCAGCTCTGTGGTGGCTTGCACTATCGAAACCGAGAACAATGCCACTTCACTTCATCTCCCTTAAATCTCCTCATATTACTTGGCCATTCATCTAACCTAGTGGCCAGCACACTTTACACTCTTGTCACTTTGTTCGAGCTCCCATCACTCTACAAATAAGGAATCATCCACGAAACTTCGTATGCAATAGTCTAATGACCTTGGGTAGAAAGATGGACGTGATGTAAAGGCACGTACGTAATCAGTTGTCGGCGAGGAAGATTAGAGATCCGTGCGGCGCAAGTCGAGCATGTAACATTAGGGCAGTTCAATTCCTCCTTTAATACTCCCTCCGATCCGGAAAAAGTGTCCGATTCATAGTACAATTGCTTTTTTACAAATAACCCCTTGTAAAGTTAGCAAAAGAAGCACAACGCCCTTCTTTCTCTTCTCTGATTCAGAAACAACTCGCCCAGCACGCTCTCCTTCTTCCTCCGCCTCCACGATTGCTCGCCTCCAGCTCCCCTGATCTACTCGATCTGCTTCGGATGATCAGCTACACCTGGGCAACTCCACTAGTCTGCTCCGGCTGCAACTCCGTGCACCAACTTCAGCTAATCCGATGCACCTCCAAGTCCAAGCTCTCGATCCGCACCTCCGCGCTGGTTCCTTGCGTCCATCCTGGCAGCGACCAGATCCGGCGCATCAGGCCTAGTAGCCACCGGATCAAGTCTCGCCGACGCCGGATCTGGCGATTCGTCGCCACCAACAGGTCAACCTTTTTGTTGGGGAGAGCTCGGCGAGCCAATGGATGGTGGAGGGAATCGCGGCGATGCGAGAGAAATTGGCGCGGCGATGAGAGGGAACTAGGGGAGCGCGGTCGTGAGGCCTTGGGAGCACAGCAGTGAGACGAGGGGAGCGCGGCGGAGCTTGAGAGAGGGAGAGCTGGGAAGAGAGAGGGAGTGCGGGGCTGCAGGTGCCGTGCTGGTGAGCGGAGAGACAGGTGGAGTGCGGGTTGAAGCGGAAAAATGATTGAGGGTGTTTCTGTAAATTTGCCTGTCCGACTCTTTTTTGGGATCGGAGGGAGTATTGTTTTCCTGCATAACCATTCAAGTGACCAAGTGGCGAGCACACTTTACACCGCTAACCACGATCGAAGAACGTCCGGCGCCGTGTCACTTTCGAGCTTGATGACTGCATGTACAAACAAGAAACCATCGACGAAACTTGCTCCCTCCGTTTCAAATACATCTAAATCTGCAACAAGAATTATAAAATGAAGGGAATAGAATTTTAACTTCTTTGGACACCAAGGTTGCTGATTCCGGGCCGCGCAATCAATTGGAACCAGCCAACCAGATCGGCCGAGGAGGATTACAGATTCGTGCGGCGCAAGTCGAGCTCCTTTTTTACTAGTCAAGTGAGGTCTCCCCAATGATTCTACAATAATGCTTCGTCGCTTTCGTGCGGTGCTCTGTGACGAAGTGAAATTGACGTTAGTGCGATCCGACGCAACAAGTACACGTTGGCTGGCTGTTAGGGCATCTCTAACCGGGCGACCCAAACGGATGCGCTGGGCCGTCCGTTTTGGGCCGTTTGCGTGCCCGAGCGGACGCGCGGACAGCGCCCCGCGTCCGCGCGTCCGTTTGGATCGCGCGGTGCGCCCAACGCGGCAGATTTGGGTCGCGGCGCCATATGGTATGTTTTTCTTGTAAATTCACTAGAAAAACGCAAAAAATATTATATAAAATATATAAAATAGTACAAATGCTCAAAATGTATTACACATTACATAGTTCATGTAATCAAGGATAAAGTATTATTGAAATAAAATGAAAAACGATACAAATGCTCTAGGCTTCAGGATTTCCTTCATCATTGTTGTTTGCAGCATTGTTGCCTACGTGCTGCCACATGTGCTCGACCAAATCAGCCTGAAGCTGGTTGTGTACAGACTAGATCTCGAATTTCATGGTGCGCATGAAGAATGTCCCGGAATGATGCCGGAGCACCTTGCCGAGGAGTAACCAACTCTCCTTGGCCTTCCCGAGTCAATATCAAAGAGTGAATCATCCCGCTCTACCTCAACAATCATGTTATACATGATTACACAAGCGGTCATCACCTCCCACGAGTTTGCACATCCCGGGCTCGCGGCGGTGTCCGACGATAGCCCAACGAGCTTGGAGGATGCCAAACGCCCGCTCGACATCTTTCCGGGCTGCCTCCTGCTCTTTGGCAAACCTTGCCTCCTGCTCCGAGTTGGGGTTCCGGATTGTCTTAACGAGTGTAGCCCAAGGTGGATAGATACCATCAGCAAGGTAGTACCCCTTCGTGTAGTGGTGGCCATTGATCTCAAAATCCACATCGGGGACCGACCGTACGCTAGCCTATCAAACACCGGAGAGCGCTGCAGCGACATTGATGTCATTGTGCGAGCCAGCCATTCCGAAGAATGAGTGCCAAATCCATGTGTCATGGGAAGCAACAGCTTCAAGAATGACTGTGCACCCCTCGGAATGGCCGCTGTATACCCCCGCCAACCAAAGGGGCGGTTCTTCCACTCCCGGTGCATGCAGTCTATGCTGCCAAGCATCCCAGGAAAACCCCCGGAAGCGTTGATCGACAACGGACGAGCCGTGTCCTCTCGCATTAGGTTGCCGGAGGTACTCGTTCTCCGAACGAACCGATCACAGCTCCGCAGAACCCGTACATCGATTCCAAGCCGGTTGACTCACTCATGCGCGTGTACTCATCTACGAAATCACCGGCAACGCCATATGCGAGCATCCTAATCGCTGCCGTGCATTTCGGGTACGAAGAGAGGCCTACCTTGCCAATTGCATCCACTTTCGCACGAAGTAGTCGTCGTAGATCTTCACGGCATCCATTATCCGGCGGAACAGCGGCCTGGTCATCCGAAACGACGGTGAAACATGGACGGCACGAACAATGGCTTGGGTTTGAAGTAGTCGTTGTAGAGCTGGTCGTGGCCGCGTTCTCTTTTGCGGTCCAAGGCGGCCGCGCGCCCCGGCAAGGACCCCCGATGCACGGGGATTTGCGAGACGACGTGCTCGTGGATGAGCAGCGCAGCATCCGTGAAAAAATCGTCGTCGGACTCCTCTTCTGACGACGTGTCGATGAAGTTCATGAAGTAGTACTCGTCGTCGCTGTCCACCATGATCCGAAAAGGGACACATTTTAGTTCGAGCATTTGACCGAACACCTCGCGAGCGGAGGCGATCCAAATGCTTCGTAGCGACCTGCGAGGCGGCCGTCTCGGACGCCGTCCGGTCCGGATACACGGTGCAGGGAGAGCTCACCTCCGGCGGAAATGGCGCAGCTCGCGAACGGCGGGAGGTGTCGCGACGGTGAGAGGACAACAGCGCCGGCGGCGGCGTCCTCCGACTCCGCTACGACGCGGCGAAAGCAGCGCGGGACCTCGACCTATGCTTCCGCCCCGCTTGCCGGCGGCTCGACGACGTTGGCCGGCGGCGACGCGCTCCCAAATCGCCGGTCCGTGGGTGGCGGCGGAGCGGTGGGGAGGTGTGGGCGATGGGCTTCTGTTTTGGGAGGCAGACAGGCGGGCCAGGGGCGGACAAGGGAGGACGCGAGCGACCAGCCTTTCGCGTCCGCGGCCACGCAAACTCGTCCAAGATTTGGGCCGGATTTGGGTCGTCCCGGACGCCGCGGCCATCCGTTTTAGGGATGGGTCCGCGCGCTGGGCCGCGGTTTTGTCCGTTTCGACCCATCCGGACGCGCGGGCGCGGGATGGGTCGCCCGGTTGGAGATGCCCTTAGTCCCAAGTCAGTCAATTCAATAATGTTTTGTTTTCCTTTTACTTTTGGGAGTTGTGATCGTCATTTCCCCTTGACCTGTAACTTGGTGAATGCTCGCGAGAGCAGGGAATATTGGTCAGAGTTGGGATACTTTGTGGACACTGGCCTGCTGAGCATATGAAAACAATACTTGTGGATCCCAGTCTATGGACTATGGGCTGAAGCATTAAGCCCATAAGTTGAGCTTGATATATGTTTTTTTGATCGTGATAATACAGTATTATGAAGCTCACTCTTTCTTCCCTAAAAAAAATGAAGCTCACTCTTTCACCCGGTGGACGGCATGGTGGTAGAGGTAGGCGGTGAATCCTATACAATGTTAGGATTTAAAAAATCAAATTTTAAAATTGTTCAGAATTTGAAACGTTTCAAATTTTAGAAATATTCAGATTCGATAAATATTCATATTTTAAAAATAATTGAGATTTAAAAAACAAAAAATATTCAAATTTATTTTTTTGAAAAAATGATATTTTTTGAAAATGTTCCAATCTTGGTTTTCCCGAAAATATTCAATCTCGGAAAAAGTTCAAATTTAAAAAAGGAAAAAATAGAAAAAACGAAAGAACAAACGAAAAGGGCAAAAAAAAACCAACACCCAGCCTCGAGGTGTGCAGTCAGTGTATATGGGCTCCCGAGGTAGGCTTGTAGCCCGCGGGGCGATATCCACCAGCAATGTCAATCTGTGAGTACAAATGCGAAGAGAATTCAAGAAGAAAACACGCGAGTTGCTCGGGTTTTGCAAACTTCGTAGAACACTTAAGTGGTGTCCTGATCATATGTTACATATCACTATTAGGTCCATGGAGGTTACAAACAAAGAGAAAGTACAGATGTCATGAAGGAGTGTGCAGCAACATGGCATGTGTCCAAAATAAACACGCAAGTCTATGAAAGCAAAAAACTCATATCATATCAGCACGAGAAAGGAATAACGTTAAGCAAAGGATAAGACAATAGATGACCAAGAAAGCACCTTTCACAGTGACTCAAAGACAATCTCGTCACAAACTCCTAATCATGGCCAAAACTCCATTTTGGTAGGTCTGAAATGTATCCTAAACAAGGTTGTCAGTCGATGATGCTGGACTTTGCCAAGTCATGGGCAGTTGAACTTGAGCCAACATAATGATATTTTTGAACCAGATACTACAAACCCAAGGGATCAATAACTTATTCAATCTTGCACAGTTGATACTAATAGACCCGCACAATTAAATACTGTAGAAACATACTATTTGCAAAATGGTAAATGACCAAGGAATATGGAAATACTAAAAATTAGTGTGATGTCAAACAAAGCGTGCTGCACAAAACAACAATACATTCTTTCTTAGGCTACTCATATCAAATATGAAAAATGAGCCACTTACTAATATTAGACAAGACAACAAAAAACATGGTGCAACTTGCAACAATTTTATGTATTTCTTTGTTCTCTCCAGGTTTTTTTTATGCCAAACTTGCTTCAGAATAACCTCCTCTATCCAAATCCTGCAAGCTTCGGGTCAGTATTAACAAACACTGATGTTGATTGAAAATTTTGAATGAACCAGTAACAATACAAAAAAAAAATCTTCAGCAAACCATGACAGACTGAAAGCAAATGATCTAGTACCCGCAAGTATTTCATGTCATTAATCTCACACATACATGCAAATTTGTAACTCTAGTCTAAAGTAAACTTAATTAACCTTTCAGCAAGAAGATCCAAAAAAAATATTGTATCTAGAAGATCCACTGATTCTTTTGCATAATATTCAAACATTAAAGCAGAATATTCAGATATACCAATTTACGAAATTCTCTTTGCCGGGTCATTCCTATTCTAGCAGCTTGCACAAAATGTCTCTTGGTTGAGGGTTGTCAACACCATCTAACTTATGTGTTTGCAAAAACTTTTGGGCTTGCTGACAAGTTAACATGTGCAATATGATGCCAAAATAATTTTTGCAGGTGTTAAGGTTTTACAAATGATGTAGTGGAACATGGTCAATAATTCATTTTCATAGCACAGAGAATAAACATCAGGAAAGGGAGAAAAGTTTGAGATAGCCCCAAAGGCCAAGGTATCCCAAGTCTTGTAAAAGGATATACTCCGTAATATTTATTTCATATGGAGATACTTCTGGATCAAGTAAAGGTATTTCATCCACAGATGGTATTGTAGGTGACAGATCAGGAATAGGTTGGATGAATCCACTCGTAGCATGTCACAGTCAATCTGCAATATGGGCAAGGAAATATATAATACACTGCGATGAAACTAAGACATGCAGATGTCATTAATACTACAAAATAATATACATACGCCATTTGCAGTTTTCGAATACTTGTAGGGAATTTTATCCAAAGCTAGAAGAAATGGTAGCTATTCAATCCTACATAAATATATCTCATCTTACGAAACAACAATAATGACACATGGTGTGATAAAAGTGTAATAGAGCAATTAGTAAGTGCATATAACTGACACGAAATCCATGAGAATTTGAAGTGGAACATAAGGAATTAACCTGTTGATATGAAACATCAATTAAATCGATTGGCTGAGTAAGTTGATTCATCCCTAGGTCACCTACTTGTGTTGGAGCATTTACTCCACCGATTATTTTTCAGCACATAATGCATAAACCTTTTGGAAGAACAAAAGGACACCAACGTGAAGCTGTAAGCAAAGCTTAATCCTAATATGGCATACAACATGCACACAAAGGCGAAAGATGAGTAAATATAATAAAGCAGCCCATTTTATGCACATATATGAACTGGCTGACGTTCATGGAGCATGGTGTAACGTGAACTATTTAGTGTCTAGACTCTAGATACATCCAAATTTAGACAAAGTAAAAAAAACATCCTTTTTGAGCCGGAGGGAGTATTTAAGTTTTTGTCAACTAAACTTGTGCTCCCTCCGATTCATATTACTTCACACTAATATAGATGTATCTAGACACATTTTAATTGTAGATACATCTATTTTATTGGCAAGTAATATGGATCGGAGGGAGTACTAACATTTATCTAAGACTTCAGCAGTAGCATGGTTTTGAACTCGGCTTAAACAAGACTATAATTGACCTGAGAGTATTCATGTTAGGCTTTTCTGTCGTGATTCACAAAATAAGTAAAAGTTGACATTGCTCTTTACTCTTTACTGATCATGTAACTGAGCGATCTAAAATGGAAAAAAGTTGTACTAAATCTATAACTGGCAAGCTCATGGACATGTAGTTGTACCATACATTTACCTCTAGAGACAATAATATAAGATTTTGTGCCTATATAGGAAAACGGCGATCCGTGTTCACAAGATATTCCTAGTATATATATACATAAGAACCATTAGATGTTCCAAATAAGCAGGCAGTAAGATACTAAGACTTCACACAATCACAGAAATAAATAAAAAAGAAACTTCCATATCATTTGAATATTCAGGCCTGTGCATGCATCAACACGAGCAACATAAATATTTAGAGGGAGGATCGAGCAGCAGACACCATAGTGCTGTTGTTTGTCCATCCATTTACAGAGGACCTCTCCGTACGTAGACTGTAATTAACTGTTGTTACATTAAAGCACTACTCTGAAACTAATTCTCCCACGAGTACCAAGTAGCCAAGCACAAGAACCGCAGTACTGGACGCAGGCAAGATGACACCCTGCAGATCACTAACCATATAAAGATACCATTTGTACATAAAAGGAGTTCCTGTTCTGTTTTGGGATCTTCAAACTCCTTAGTTGCAATTTCGCTTTTAAGTAGCAGTCGGCTGTACTAGAGTTTTTCTTGTTCAGAAGATGGTGGTGGCAGGTTATGTATTGACTCAAGAAAAAAAGACCTGACGGTTGTTTATTGCTTTCATTCAAGCAATGAAATTGGGATCTCTGCTCCTCAATTCGAAAGACTATAATGATACAGTTTAAGTCTAAGAGCTAGCTTCCTGGTATAATTTTTCTTCACATTGTTTTAAGGCAAACAAGTCAAAATGTCAGGATGGGAGATAATTATTAATTAAGTACAGCAATATCAACAAAGACAAAGGTGATCCCATCTGATACCTAGTGTAATACTTATATGGAAGCAACACAATGTGCTTGGAGAGCAGAAACTCAATTCGGCTCCCGGGTGCGTATGATCCCTCTACCATAAAAACATATTTCCAAGTGTTAAAAAATTTTGACAAAAAATTTTACATGTACATCTCCATAAGATATGTGTATTCGTCAAGTTTCACGAAAAAATGATATTTTTTATAGTCTAAGAGAAAAAGAGAAAATTTATCTTGTGACAAGTCTTTGTTTCAGCACCGAATTTTGTCTTTTTTACACACGCCACATGACATGTTGATTTTTCATGAAACGACTTTGTGAGCACGTAGCACATGAAGATGTACGTGCGAAATTTTGTTTCAATTTTTTTGACATTTTAAAATATGTCTAACATGTATTTCAAAATAAAGGGAGCATACGCTCCCATGTGCCAAAACATCACTCCCCTTGGAGAGACACTAGTAAACAACAAAATATCAGCTAAGAAAGAAATACTACCTAGGCAGTTTTTTGAGCTTTAAGAGATGCTACTCCCTATTAGCCAAAACGTACTGCATATTAGTGTTTCAAAAGTCAAATGATGTGAAGTTTGAATAAATATGTAAAAAATATATTAACATCTACAGCATCAAATCAATTTTCTACATATTTGGTACTAAGGTGCTCTAAGGGAGTAAAAAAATTACATCGCTTGACTTTCTGAAAAAACTAAGGTACCTCTACATTTCGGGAAAGATGGAGTACTCAGGTAGTTGACAGAACAAGACAAGGGATCGCCTCACTTGATTTGGGTACTGATCTATTTATTGTCCAGAGGCGTAGTCTCCAGCAGCAAACTTGTCCTCCGGATAGAACCTGGCAACGATTTGCTTGTCACCATTCCAGCACCTCCTATCCATCATGATCTTGCACACATTGGCGCCACCGAGGCACGCATACTGCAGGAACACCTTCCCGACTCCAGCCGGATCGACATTTGGCCGAGGGATTACGAGCTTGACCAGGTGACCGAACTCCCATGCTTGATCCTTGACTTTGTCCACAAAGCGGTCATAAAACTCATCGTGCTCGAGGAGGTGGTGCGACCCCTGGAGCATGTGGGTGAGGCATACCACCTTGGTTACTCCTTCTTGGAAGGGTAGCTGCTGGGTCTGACTTGGAAGAAAAGTATTATACACGAGGTCTACTACATGACGAGGTTGATCTTCATTGATGCTGAGGCGGCTGAGGGCCCTTGTGGCGGCCTGAGCTGGAGAAAGATGCAGCAGGTAGGGGTAGTCATTGATGTGGATGGGGCTGAGGGCCATTCTGGCGGCCTGAGCTGGAGAAAGATGAATCATACTAATCACCGTGGGCTCAAAGGTCGGCTGCTGCAAGCACAGGAAAAATCAAGTTAGTATGGACATGATCAGTCAGGCAAATCGATGGATCAACCCCTGAACCTGAATCGATAAAGAAAATCACGATCATGCTAGGGGAATACTAAATCTCAACTTGAAGGTGAAATATCCTAGGAGAAAAATCACAAACTGAAGGTGAAATCGATTATCTTAGGAGGGAAGATTCACAACTTGAAAGCGAAATCGATCATCATAGGGGGAAACATATCAAAACTGAAGGTGGACCAGAACATAAAGCTAAAGTGGCGCGAGACGCTCACCTCGTGGTAGTGGCCGTCGAACGGCGGCGAGCAGTTATCCATGCGATTGGGCGGCATGCATCATCGGCGGCGGCACCTCGGCGCGTGGGATCTGGTAGCGTGAGTGGACAGGGGAGATGATTAAAAGGACCGAGGGCTGCATGGTTTCCCATCCGAGTCGGTTTCCCATCCCCTCTAATTAATCGCGATACCTGCACCGTTGGATTGCAAACCTGTACGACCGGGGCGAAAGAAAAGATTCCTAAATTAATCCGACTGCATCGTTCCTTTCCCGGGCAGGCGCCTTGAACAAGTACTCCTAATCATCATCAGAGAGGTCCAGAGCTCTCTACCTAGTGAAACCTCTAATTTTGCTGGTATCATATTATTTACCATATGTTTTTTCTCTGATTCGGATTGAAGCAGAGCGGATTTTAACCGATTTTGAATTCAAATGCGGATATAGCGGACTACGGATTTGAATCGAAAATAGAATGAACTCAGATAGAAAACAAAATGTAGTCAAATATATGCTCTTATCTTTACATAGTTATAGTGCTTGTAAATCTTAAAAGGAATTTAAACTTTGAGTCATGTGGAGTTAAGAATAAAGAGACGCAATACGCTAAACTCAAAACGTTCGTAGAAATTTAGAGCTAAAGATGATCGACAAATAAATTTGGTATAACTACTAACCTTATGATATTAGCATTGGCTTTTGACTGAAAAATTGGATCATCCAATTAAAAACATTCGAATTATCCTAATTAAATTTTGAATAATTCACGTCCGCATGCTATTTGCTATATCATATCATATACCGCATCCGGTGCACCACTTCGAAATAGGATATACTCATCCATCAAATTCTTTAAAATCAAATAGAAATACTTTAAAACGTACGGATTCGAGATTGATTTCGACGTGGAAATTATCCTAACCAGTACTCCTAATCATCATCAGAGAGGTCGAGAGCTCTGTACGCACCACGCAGTGACCTCTAATCAACACGCGGACGTGGAGTGTTCCCAGCTTTACGGCCCACCGTGGATAAGCAGCTAGATAGACTAGAAGCGGCTGAAACCCGCTCTCCTTCTCCCTCTCCCTCTGTTCTCGATCGGCCTCCAAGCAACTGCGCAGCAGCCATGGCTCTCTCCTCCGCGGCTATTACCTTCCATCTCACCGCAACGCCAGGTGCTTCTCCTTTCTCTTTCTCTCCATGCTCTCTCTTGCATTCTTGGCCAAACATGATTCGTCTTGTGCTCTGGAAATTGGATTTACCTGTGCCGTATCGGTAGCTCATACACACACTCTGACCTCTCCCTGCAGGCAATGGCGTCTCTCGCTTGTCCGTGACGTCGGCCGGCTCTTCTGCTCGTGGTAGTATGAAATTTATGCTCTTTTAGTTTCTTCTCAAATTCCCGTTTCTTTAGTTTCTTATTATGTTCCATTGTTAAATTGTGTCCAAAACAAATTCCTGCTTAATTACTATCGCACGTCCCAACAATTCAAGTTGCTAAGCCAAGTTCGCGCTTGGATCAGTGAGCAGGAGCGTGAGATCCAAGTCCCTGAGCGTCAGGTGCGAGCAGGGATCCAAGGGCGGCCCTGGGCTGGACGTGTGGCTCAGCCGCGGCGCCATGCTGGGCTTCGTCGGGGCGGTAGGGGTGGAGCTCACCACCGGCAAAGGGGTTCTTCAGGTAACTGCACATATTCCCGGCCGCCGTCTTGTGCGTTGTACATGGATATGTCGTTCGATGCTGAAAATGGACCTTGGCTTCTCCGCAGAACGTGGGGCTCATTGCGCCGCTTCCCGCTCTGGCGTTGGGGCTCACCGGAGTGGTGGGTGTCGTCACCGCGTTTCTCATCTTCCAGTCCGGCTCGTCCGATTGATGGATGTCTGGGCTAATCTGTTGGCAGGGCAATGAAAAGAAATTTTTGAGCTGTGTTTCTTGGTTCTCCAAGTACGAATCACTCTCTCTAGCTGTGTCGGTGAAATCGGAAGAAATTGTACTGACCGGGCGTGAATGTTATGTCACCCAAAACAAATGGTAGGAGTGTATACAATGTCACTGAAGATCGAGAATAAATCAATTTTTATGGTGTTAGCAAGTGACATTTCTCTGAGATAATCAATGCTTTTGTAACTTATTTGGTGTGCTTAATCATTAACAATGTCTAGCTAAAGTATATTTTTGGTGAAAGTTTTTTTTTCTTTTGAAGAAGAAACAGGCGTGTTGCATGCATATCACAAATATCCCAATACATGACCATGGAGGGAGCATGCATGCCCGCTCACCAATTATAAACAAAAAAGGACAATATAAAATATTTGCACACAAAAAGAAATAAATAACCACTTATTAACACATGTCATACATTCTAGAAATTCATATTTTTTACGAGTAAGCTAGATAATAAAATATTTTGTTAGAATTTTTTTTGCATGTCATTATAAAACCCATTGTCATCATATAAATATATATAATCATACACATTTATCTGCAGAAATATTTCATCACTGAATTTTATGTTGTTGTTGTTGTATTTTTTGTTTTTCTTGGATGCGACTTTGACTTTAATTAGTAAATTTATTATTGCCAAGACAAATTTCTACTTTAACACAGTGTATTCGTAATCATATATGTCGACGTCGCATGACACTTAACTTTTATTTTATTTATTACAAATGGTTAAGATTTTAACATAAAATGGAAAAAATAGTACACCGTCCAATCCAAAATAAATGTCATCGCTTTAGTTCAAATGTAAAATAAAGCCACATCGCTTATTAGGATCAGGGGAGTAGTTAATCTTGTATGTCAAAGATTCTACGAAACAAAATAAATCGAATTGATTGGAAAAATAGTCTATAGTAAGTTAAAATGTTTGGTATATAAGTTAGTTCTTCAAATTCACGCCTGTGTTTTATGTTAGCCGGCGTCGTTGCAAAAAGTGAAACATACTGGTTTATTATGTCGAGTTATTCTTGGGCTGCCTAGGAATCACATCAGGTTAGAAGTCTTAAGCTTCAGGATGAGGCGCATAAGATAAAATAAAATAAAAATGTTAAGACATAAAATTCAACCAGTTTTACATTAGTTTATCCCCCTTCTCAACATGTAAGTCAAAACATTCAGGCACATGTATTTGTCTCTAGCCCTTCTCCAAGTCACATGCAATAGTGATGACCATATGCACCATAGAAGACCACCATAGAAGATAATAAACATGTATGAATCCAACAAAGAAAACTATTTACTAGTGTTGTGAACAAATTAGTACTAAAAACTAGACATAGAGATACAATACATCATGGGAAAATAATATATAGCACCACACATAATAACGTTTTTGAAGATATTACATGGTCGAGATAAAAAGAGATGTTGATGTAGATGTTGATGGTGACGACGCCTGAGGGGGTGGAGCCACCCACATGCGATTCCAGCACCCTTTCCCCCTCTTAACATCTAAGGCTCCGGGCTGATTTCTCCTAATTTTGTGGTTTCTTCTCTCCTCCTCTCCATGTCATTAAATAAAGTCCTTCAAGGTATATATGGAAGATTTTAGGTTAAGACCAATTTGATGGCATGAAAAATGGGGAAATCAAACTCTCGAGGCCCTAGTGAATAGGCGACTTAAAACTTTTACAAGAAGGGATTCACAAATGCGGGATAAAACTAACATTTAATTTATCAAACACAAAACATATATCAACTACAATTTACCTATGTTCACAACCAACTTATGCTAAGCAATACAAGCAACAATATGATAGCAAGACTAGGATCCATGCATACACTACTAGAAAAAGGTTTATAGGCCTCGAGGTACCATTGGCGCACCAAAAAAGTGGTGCGTCGGTGATGACCAAACACGGCGTACCAAAAATTTGGTGCGTCGGGGTTAAGGGTCGCCTAGGTCCCGGCCAAGGCAAAGTTGTGCCTTCACCACCGGTTCACGCCTATATTGGTGCGCTGGTAGTGTATTGATACTATCGGCGCAGATCCCCCCTCCCCCCACGGATCGACTTTTTTGATTTGAAAAAATGATTAAAAAAATTAAAATGACCATGTGCTATAGTTGTTAGGAAAATTAACAAACATGATTTTTTATATATTATGAAAAATGGCGTCATGTTTCAGTAAGGCGGCTTTTCTAGTGCCATACGACCTGCAATGAAAAAGTTTTTATATGAAAATATATCTTGGGAAAAAATTACATCCGATTTCAGCGTCTACGGTCGTTTACCGATTTTTTTTTACATTCCTTAAAATCAAAAAGGAAATAGGAGTTTTCTGAGGTTTAAGATTTTGATGAAAAACTAAAAAAAAATTACCGTCGGCGCACCATCATATCGGTGCGCTGGACGTAACCTGGCATATATATTGAAAACAACCGGCTCACCTTCTCCTTTTCTTCAACTTCTCCTCTTCCTCCTCCTCCTCCTCTCCAACCACCTTTTCTTCTCCTCCCTTCTCCCTTCTCCTCCTCCTCCTCCTCTTCCACTTGTCCAACTTCTTACCCCTCCTCCTTCATCTCCCTCCCTTCGGAGACCACCTCCTCGACCTCCCTCCGATGATGGATGCATCTGGCCGACCTCCCTCCGGCGAGCTACTCCGTGACCAGCTCCGCTCCCTCCTTCACGTGTGTCACCCACGGTGACGACAACAGCCACGACGAGGGATATGTCACGACCTAGATCTAGATTGTAGATATATATATTTGGCTTTTTTTTTAATTCTGAAAAGTTTTACCGTCGACGCACTGGCTGGCGCACTAGCTGCAGCCAGTGCGCCGGCGGTATTTTCACTACCACCGGCACACCATATTTTGCTTCGCTTGTGCCGATTTTGGTGCGCCGGCAATAGGCATTTTCCTAGTAGTGATATTATTTTTTTGTCACAAGGACGGAACAATAAAACACTTATTCTTCCAATGCATGTTTGCAAGATCTATATGATCAACCATCCAATTATGTTCTACTTTATATCTGCCATGTAGCTTTACCAATATTTTTGGTAATTAGCTTAATGGGGTGGGTCATATGTTTAAAATACTTATTATGGTGGGAGCGCTTGTTGTTACGTGGTCGCTTTTGCTATGTAGAAATGACAAGATTCTTAATGATAAAAAATCATCTCTTAGGCAGGTTATCTACTAGTGCACCAATTTGCTTCGTTCATGGTTGTATCTTCGACGCATGGATCATGGAGACCTATTTACGGAGGTGTCTACATGGTTGGAGGACACGGCGAGAGAATCTATTACCCAATATGGGTGGCAGCATAATCTTAGGATTGGATCTCCACCGTCTTAGGAGTCGATGGAGTGCTTGTTTTTGTATCGAGCTTCTTTTATTGCTTTTGTAGTTCGGATGTTAAGAGAGTGTGTGCATTGTATTTATGCAGAGGCTAGGTGTAATGATTAAAACTTTTGAGTAATAAAGCGCTCATTTATCGAAGAAAAAAATGAATCCTTAGAAGGTAGCATCATCGTATCTTTTGAAGGGGAGGAGTGTTCAAGTTGACCCTCATATCATGTTGTGCCTGCCTACACTAACTAGCATAGATCTCACATCTTTAGGCAAGCATGAGGCTGCTTCTGAATGTGGGAAGCATCCAACATTACAAGTTCAGAGCATTATTGAAAAGTAGGAGGAGTCAACTGAAGTAAAAAATCTTTTCTTTTCTCACCAGGTCAATCTTCAGCAAGTGTAGCAAAGTTCTACATTAGTCAATCCTTGTCAGATGCTGATACCAATGGTTCAGAGTTTGTATTGGACATGTCTGCTGGAGAGGATTGCCACACAGGTATGAGTTTGATCCTTGTTATTTTGCTAATATGGAAGAATCATATCCCATATCAGATTTCATGGATGTTATATAACTATCCAACTGCTGAAAATTTGTTGTTTGGTCGACTGTATCACAAGGTGAAGATAGACTTTATTAATATTTTGACTCCTGTTCCTCTGCGGAACCATGACACGTATGAGCTATGCCTTAACACAGAAGACTTGCGGGAACTAAGGAAGCATATAAACATCCACATTTACAATATTTTTATCCGGTGGTTCTGCCAACCGTTTGCATACATAGTTGATTCTGAATTTGACTTGTAAGTATGTATGGGGCTTGGCTGCCCGTATTCCCAGTATTCCATTGATACATGCCATCTGCCTTGCCTTGGCTTGATCATAGCTTGTGATTGCTTCGAATGTTCATCTGTCCTGAAGCGCTGGGAAGGATATTAATTGCTGGGACAGCTTGGCCTCTTGCTCTCAGGTGACGATCCGGTTGTATCTGCTGCCGCCGCCCTCTTGGCGATGGGAAAACTTACAGCGAGGTACCTAAGCAAGCACGTAACATCGACAATTGCAAGCTTTTTATCTAGTGGTTCTACTAACCGTTTGTGCACATAGTTGATACTGAATTTAACTTGCAGGTATGTTTTCTCATCAGTAATCATACAAAATTGTCCCCTTGACAAAGTTATGCAATGTAAATCTATCTCTCTACATGATGATCCTCGCAGGGGCGGCCGTCTTCTGTTGAATCTTGTGATCTGCCTGACTAGAGTTCATTTCAAGATTTCGCCTTGCCTTGGCTTGAATGTGATTACTTTGAAATTGAATGGATGTTCATCTGTTGTCAGACATCTCCCTGTCCTGAAGCGCTGGGAAGTACACTGGCGGGGCAGCTTTGCCTCTTGCTCTCAGGTGACGCTCCGGTTCTATCTGCTGCTGCCGCCCTCTTGACGTCCCTGCTGCTGCTGGAGCTCGACTCGGAGTGGCCGGACGCAGAGGACGATGAAGGCGAAGGATCATCTTGGGCGCGCTTCCTCTTGAGGTGGCCTGCAGCCGGGAGGAGGATGTGATCCATGACATAGGAGGGCAGGTCCTTCCTCCGGGCGTGCTTGACCTCCAGCTCCATCCCGGGTCTCCAGAACTCGTACATGTACACCTCCTGCTTGAACTCCTCCGCCGTCGCGCGGAGGTCGAACTGCACCTGGGCCTGCTTCTGCTGTTGCTTGGACAGACCCACGAAGAAGGTTGCGGTGCAGTGCTGATCCCGATCGTTGGGCTTGGCGGCGTAGGCTTGCGGGTTGGGATGGCAGAGCAGCATGCCGGCCGTGGCCATCTCGACCCTTATCACCAGCTGCCTCAGCCGCGACTCTACCCACCCCTTCCACTCCCGGAGATCCGCCTCTCCTCCGGCGACCTTCACGTCCACCTGCAGGTAGCTCTTGTACGCCTTGAAGAAGTGGAACGGCTGGAACAGCGCCTCCCACCCGCGGGCGCCTCCGGACTCGGCGATCTCCTGGCTGATCACGCGGCCGATCTCGAGCTGCTCCGTGATGATCCGTAGAGTGGCGTGGGAGACGTTGTAGCAGGAGTTCATGCACGGGTACGCCGGGGTGATGACGGGCATGAGGTGGGTCCTGTCGCGGGGGTTCCTCCTCGGGTCCCAGACTGGCAGCCGGAGCGCGAGCTGGCCATCGTCGTCGTGCTCGATGCCCCCCAACAGCACCGGGTTGGGCCACTTCCACTGCGAGAAGATCTTGAAGAACCGGGGCACGAGCATGCTGGGCGCGGCGTTTGGGTATAACTGGCACACGCGCGCCACCAGGATTGCCCATCCGACGCCGCCAACGAATCCCATCACATTGGAGTAGACGCCCCGCGCCTTGGCCCAGTGCTTGACGCAGCGCAGCGTCGTGCGGAAGGCCCCGGCGTCCGGGACGAGCCGCATGATCTCGTCGGCCACGCGCACGCCGTTGAGGCTGCGGACGGTGGCCAGGTCCATGCCGCGGAGCACGGAGCGATCGCGCAGGTCAAGATCTTTGGGCACCACAGGGAGGCACACGCTGGCGTAGAGGAGGTCCACCGGGACGCCGCGGAACTTCATCTTGATCACCGGCACGTACGCGCGGGGCACGGCCTGCAGCTCCGTCACCGCCTCCGTCTCGGCGAGCACGCCGCCCAGGGCGTCGAAGAAGTCGTGGTCGCGGTCGATGTAGGAGGGACCGACGACGAGGGCGTCGATGTCGGAGCCGCGGCCGTGGACGCCGAGGCGGTAGGAGCCGAAGGGGAGGAGCAAGGCGGTGGCCTGGTCGACCATGCCGTCCGGGTACCCTCGCTGAGCGGTGAGGCGCTTCACCCAGCGATCAAGCACGCCCTGCAGTTCGCGAACAACGTCCTCGCGGGCCGCCAACTCGTTGGAGCTCTCGTACTGCCCGGCGTCGCGAAGAAGTTTCTCCAACTGCAAGGTGCTCTGCAGGTCGGCCGGCGTCGGGCCGACCAGAGAGATGGGCTGGTTGATGATGTCCATCTGTTGATGCTGGAGGGACACCATGGTGGATGGAGGTCGAGGATACCGCGCGCTAGCTGCTAGGGCAAACTTGAAAGCGATTTGATGAGTGGGATTCTGCGGTGGGAAGCGGAAGTTTATAGCCGAAGCCGAGCCTGAGTGGACCAAAAATCACACTACGAGTACGAGTCGGACTAGGTAAGAAAATTCCATAACTGTTGCCGGTCTGCATGGATCATGTCTGCCTACCCGGGTTCGCGTGCATAGAGTGGAGTCACAATTACCTTAAGAAAGCAAAGAGGAGGCACAATCGGACTGGAACGGGAGAAGATCTCATGTGCTATATCTATCTAGGTATCCGGTAATGATTGTTGGTCTTATTGGAAACTAATAAAGGTGCACGTATGAAATTAAAATATTTAAAACTTAGTATTGTGTAATTTACACGTGCAATGATTTATAGATTCCATAAACTCTCGTTGATTCATATCTTTGTGGGAAACTTGAAAGCTGAAATTTTAATTCCACCTATATGCACTTGTAATTTTACACGTGGAATGATTTGGTTACATTCCACTTATATGTACTTGTAATTTTACACGCCCGACGAGAGGAACAAAGCTGAAAATGGTGAGGCGAAGCAGGGGAGGAGGCGCCAGCGAGGGCCCGTGAGGGAGGTGGAGGCGGCGCAAGCAACAGCCATGGGAGGTGCGGGATTTGATTGACGGCTAGGTCTAGGCAGGTATGATGCACTGTATTTCACAGATATTTCGGAGTTTAAAAAATGAATAGATGTGTAAATGGAGATATGGAGCAAATTATAAAGGACTGGACTACCCGGCGGCGCCGCACATGTGGTTGCCCGGGCGGCGGTTTCCACTACTCACATGCGCCATCGGACCGCTCGCCTGCCGGATCTCACCGCTACCAATCGCATCTACCGCGGGCACCGTGCGCTACGGGCCGCTCCTAGAGCCGGCGCGCACGAGGACGAGGATGAGGCGCCCCGCTGCGGCGACGAACAGACTAGGGAGGCCGCAGGATTGAAGCGACCCCAGCGGTGAGGAGAGCGGGGGTGCCCGCCTGCAAGACTCCATGTCTACGCGTTCGTACGAGACCAGCGGCAGCCATGGCTATCTAGCTAGCCCGATGAGAGGAACAAGCTGAAAATGGTGAGACGAAGCAGGGGAGGAGGCGCCGGCGAGGGCCCGTGAGGGAGGTGGAGCAAGCGGCGCGAGCGACAGCCATGGGCGGTGCAGGCGAGTGAGCTGGCCGGATGGCGCGGGATTTGATTGATGGCTAGGTCTAGGCAGGTATGATGCACTGTATTTAACATGATGTCAGCACGAGGTGTCACATTACTACATGGGAGAAAGCACCCAAAAAAACTGCCGCCGCACAGGTTTGAGTTTGTGCGGCGCTTCTACGTAGATTTTCCCATCAGTCTAATGTACGTCAAATAGTAAAATCCTAATTGACATGTGGCAAATTATAAAGATCCTATGTAATGTGTGGCAAATTATAAAATCTCCCAAAAATTTACATGGTGCTCTAATGTAAGCCAGCAGTTACACAGTACAAGGAAAAAAATCACTACCTTCTACGCAGGGAACCACAGCATGCACTGTCACAACTGACATGTGACATGGCCCAGAATGGTTGTGGCTACTACATCCAAAGCAAAATATATACAGAATATATACGGCTCTGGCCTCAAAACTCACAAAACTATATTACAGCACAGCCTATTATTGCACATTCAACCGGGAAGTTCTCAGCTCTGGAATAGATTGCACGTCCTTATTTGTCAGATCTACTAGACCGCCACGCTCAGCAACCTTCTCAACTAGAAGCTTCAGCAATGGGATCGTCGAAAGAGTTCCAGCAGACCCAACCATGATGAGTTTCTTCTGCAGTATGATCATCAAAAAAAGTTCAAAACTAGGATGCGGAAGTGGAATGATATAAACATGATATCAGGGCAGTTGACAGTTACATTTTTTGCCGGTAGCAAGCATCTAATTAAGTAGATTAAAGCCAGATATATCTACATAAATCATTTGTGTTCTGAGGCAAGATCATTATGTTTCTTCGAATGTAATCCAGGGGGAGACTTGTATAGGATCGATCCATTAGGTGAGATCGTAGGAACAACTTAACAAAAACCTATTTATAAACAATGAAAATTTCTTCAGAACGTGTTGTATCTACAACTCCAAGAAATTTCAGCTCAAAATTTGATCTACAGTTAGAGTAATAAAAAAGATAAATGCTTATGTGAACAGTGTCAGCTTTGGGTGAATAGTGTTTTCACACTGATCATACGCAAGTTTATCATTTTTGGCTCTCTAAGTGTAGGTCGTGCTATCACTCGGCCGCTTGGCCTTTCTTCTATGAAACCGATACGTCTCTATGACGTATCCTTGAAAAGAAAATGTAGGTCAAATTTAAAGAAGCAAGTTTTTGGGCGTTGCTTATATAACACAGATTTGTGTTGTCAATTTTTTGAGAATATTTGAACATGTTTTGTCTTTTCAAAAATGCTGATCTCATAGATCCTATCTAACATCAGATCCTACCCAAGTTGCCCCCTGTAATCCAAGATTATTATAGTTCAGGTAATAATGTTTATGATGATAATCACTGAAGTCCAACAAAATTACTAGTTCTGAATTTACTTAATCCTGAGGAATGATCCAAATGGGAAAGTACAGAAATCGGCTGACCTTTGCACGTGTCAAGACGACATTGATCCTGTGCCAATCACCAAGCAAAGAAGAACCACTAGCCCTTGAATTCCCACTGGATCGTACAAACGATACAATAATGCATTCTTTATCCCTCCCCTGAAAAGAGGTAGCGTTGTTTAGCCTAAAAGACCATGGTGACGATCCTATCTAACAAATCGGCAGAAAGAAAATATGGTTGCTCAAGTCTCAATAGCTTTTTGTCACTGAAGAGCATAAAAACACAATGAAGGATACTCTATTGTCCCCATGAGAAACTGAGGAGGAGCACTAAATCTTGGGAATGAGCGTGTGACTGATTACTTGGAAATGGTGTACATAAGAAATAGCTGAAAAGAGACAGAGGACAGCCACCATAACGAAATGGACCACTGAAACATCAGGCTGAGTCGATGACTTGCTCATGTAAAACAGTAATTTTTACCTGGTATTTGTCGATTGTATGAACCTCAACCAAAGCATCAACTTGTTGCCGAATGAGATCCGCTTGGGCATTATATGGGGTTATTATACCAATCTCATCTTGAGCTACGCCTCTCTTCAGCAATTGTTTGATGATCTATAGAAAAAGAAAGACAAGTTTTCATGTGATCAAATTGCGAGAAATAAAAATGAAAGTAATGAGCTTCAGATCAGCAGGCTGGTATGTAACTTGTTTGCGAGAGTAGTTCATTAAGGTTTCAGGTATGGGTGGGTGTGCTCTGGAGGGATGAGGTTGGACAGAACATTGATCGTAACGTCTTCTGTCTTCTTGTCTTCTTGTGACAACTTTTCTACCTTCTATAAATATAAGGTCCGCAATTGCTTACTCTCGGGAAAAGAAAAGATATGTAACAAAGATAGCTGGCTCAGAGTGTATCATGTATTCAATAGTTACACAAAAACAGCTCGATGCGACCCAATGAATTGGATGTTCTTCATTGATTGAACTTGATTATTGTGCCATTTGCAACACTAAGCATAAATTCAAGACCATGGACCAAAGCAGTTCCATCTGAACACTCTCCTAACTAAAAATAAACTTAACTAGATAAAGACAAGCGTACAGATTCATTTTCAGAGCATGCAGCACAGAAAAGACAGTTTTTTGAACAAGACAAAGAAATTGGGTACTGCTAAGTGCTAAGTATCCAACATGACACACAGCACATGCTGTGCCCATACGTGCACAAGCACTCAGCTCAAAGATAAAATACATGGCAAATGTGGAAGATCTTATTAACTTATAGCTATACAAGTCAGTGATTGCTTGCTAAAATATAAGAGAGGCATGAAAAGCCCCTCGCCGCAGAGTGTAGATCAGGACATACCCACGAAACAATGTGTGCTTCTGTAGGATTGTTCACAATTTTATGTTCCTTGGCCTCAAGTGCCGGTACTTGATCTGTATGATTTGGTCACGTAGTTAGCATCGAAGGCAGAGTATCAGAAGAATATAACTAGCTGAATTTATCAAAAACCTGTGTTGGCAAAGATGACAGCCCTGTCGGGATTCAAAATCTGCAATAAAAAGAATAAGGCACACCAATTAAAGGGGAGGTTATGAAAGATAAAATACATGGCAGTATGACAAACCAGGGTAAAGGAATTCAAGCTTTCAAGAACAGGATGTTTCTATATTGAGAATGGAAAATTTAAAGCAAAAAGGCAGTGTTACCTCCTTGAACTTTAAGTGAACTTGTTCTTTGCCAGAAAACTTGAGTTTCGCGTTTGCAATTTCTAACGAACCACAGCATAACCTATTGCCATAAATCAATGAATTCGAGAGCTCCATAATACCAGATGACATTCGGTACTGCAGAAAGGTAGATTCCAATCATGAGTTTACAGGAACATAGGAGATCTTCAAGTAAAAACAAAATATGTGGCATTGGCAACATATAATGATGAAAAAAGTAGAGTTCAAACTGACAAACCTGGCAACGTAGTGCTGAAATTGCTTGAGGATTTGCTTCTGACAACCTCCAAAATAAGCTAATGCCCATCCCACTCTCTCGAGCTTCAAAGCTCTGTATATAGAAAATTGCTGAAGTTAACATAAAGAAAGGGGGGCATAAAAAAGCAGTAGAAAAATGATTAGTAACCTGAACAAGTGGAGGGAGTTGATAATGGTCTCCTACTAGCACAAACTTTGTTGCAAGCATCAGAGGTCCCAGCGAAACCTACCGAGTAAGAAGTGTGTGAGAAGGATGAAGACCTCTTCAGTAATCAGTTGTGGTTTCCTTGAAGACTAAATTACCATGCACTATAAATTGGGGCCTACCGGTAATGTGATTTGTCCAGCTTCATCCATGATACATGTGTCAAACTTCTTATGTGCCAGTAAGGGATGGTATACTCCCAAACAAGTAACTCCAACAACTTGCACTTGATCCATCCTTGCTTTAATGGCGTCTACTGACTGTACCTCTGTTGCTGTTTCAGAGACACCCAAATCAGAGCACATTTTATTTAATTTTAAGAAATGATAGTGCATTGATAATGATAGGTTCTGACTTGATAAGCAGTTGGCTCTGACATCAGGATGTACAGCTTCATGCCTCCCGATTCGAATAAAATCTACACCCTACAAAAAAACATTAATCAAAAATAAGGATGTGCATGTATGCTTCATTGAACTTGAATACTCAAAGCAGCATGTTAAATATTGCTCAGTGGAAGAAATGAAGGGTTTACAATGGAATAATGCTACATCAATGAACTTCGGAACACAAACCTCAGCCTTCAACTTCATAAGTAAATTATCAATAGCTGAATTAGTATATGAAGTTAGCAAAATAGATTCTCCTCTCATCAATAAGGACTTCACAGCATGCACCATTGTGTATGTTTTGCCTGTTCCAGGCATTCCTAGAATAAGAGCATAATCTTTTGCTGCAAGAATCTGAAAGCGATACATGTGTTAGTTTTCTATTGTAACCTTGAATACCCAGAATAAAAAAGAACTATAAGAGCAAAGATTTACTTTATGCAGTGACCTCTGTTGGTCATTGTTCAAACTCGTTAGTGATCGTATGTATGATAATGCCGGGTCTTGGCTCAACAGTCCACCACTATCAAACCTGGGAGCCTATCAACATTGAGTTAGGAAATTCCAGACAAAAAAGATGGTGGGAAACATGTTGTGGCATAAAAGTGCTACTGCCGAGCAGACCTCAAGATCAACTATCAACTTCCGTAGTTTAGTGTTTTGCGGCTTCTGAGCAAATAGTTGGACAAGGTTGAGTCTGGCAATAGGTTAAATACAAAGTTTAGTTAGAAAAGAAAGGAGAACTTTTCTGAATAATAAGATTGAACGATAGATAAAAACAAGGGCCAACCTCATGGTTGCAAATGAAGAACTAAACTCATCCTTGTCTATCCGCCAAAGTTCACGTTGGAGGTCCCCTTGCTCTAACAAGGAACTACTACCTGGGAGTCTCAGACGACGTGACAAAGAGACCTACAACACATTCCATTTGGAATACGTACAAGTTTATAATCATACTACAGAAAAATGTTGAACAGATGAAGTCACTGATGGTCAGGTAATACCGTTATATGGGAACGGCTGATGTCTCTTATAGATCCATTTGCAACTGCTATCCGCCCAGATTGAGTGCTAAGCACCTAATGCAGAGTAGCAGGAGATGAGATGTAATTTAGTGTACGGACAAATTGAATAAACTGACAAGGCGATGTCTTCATGCATCAATCTGATATCTTTTATTACTTCAAGTAAGAAATGACCTCTTCATAACTGTGCTCAATTATACCGAATTAGACCATAACTGACCCTAGCAAAAATGAAACACCACCAATCTGGTACCTTATCTGTTTGGTACCTAATTAATATGTTTGCACTAGCTGCAGAAGTTTCCAGCAGGTATTGTATTTGCTTTACTTACAGCTACATTGGTTGAACTTGTTCTACAGAACATACACCTATATTGAATCCTTGCCAACGTACAATATGGTGTAAAAAATGATTCGAGATATTGGTATGTATACTGCGGTGTACACAGGTATATGCACAAACAAAAACAAAGTAACCATGGGCATGTTAAAAACTTGAAGTGACCAATATAACTGGATACTGAAGGTGTACAAGGCTTACCACATAATCCCCGCATTTGAGGCTGAAATCTAGGCTCTCAACCAGTGGTTGTGAATGGCCAGCTATTTCAGGATGCGTCTTGTGACGCACAAAATTATATATGTATCTTTTGCTTTTTCCAGATGAATCTATTGAGTGTTCATTTTTTATGTCAAGGACAAAAAATGACGGGGGTGAATTCTTGCTCCCTGAATTTGAATGGCGAGGAAGGAAAATTTCCTTTTTCTTGACCTGAATTTTGCATAACTTGAGTTAAGAGAGAAAAACAAGTTTCAGAGCTCATTTCATAAACTAAAGAGATACCTGAGAAGTTCTAGCTTCAAGATCAATCAATCTATCCCAATGTTTAAGAAAGTCATGATGGGCCACTGTTAAGTGATTCACAAGGCTATCAAATAGATCACCAAGCCCACTAGTTGCTGTATTTCCTCCATGCGCCTGTTGCATCAAAATGGAAGTACTCCATAAAGATTAGCTGGCACATGTACATTTCCAGACAAGCTAAGTAGTTTCATTTTTTCCCTCGACAAGAACAAATGCTAAGACCATGTAAGAGAAACAATTGTCTAGCAAACCTTGTGATAGATGGTGCATGAAGTCAGGTGTCGACATCCAGTACATGATGATAGACTCTGGAGAAGTAACAGGAATTTATTTAACCTGTTGCAAATGAATCATTATGTGCAAGTTTCTAGTTACAGTTCTACCTGTAACATTGGAGGGAAACTCTGTGAAATCGACGCCTTCAGGATCTCAGAGGCAAGTTCGTTCCGACGCATTATTAGCCCAATCAAATCAGACCTCTTAACTTTGATACCCTTAATAAATCAAAGAAAATGGGTAAGAACAGGGTAAAAAATCTATTTTGGGTATCTTAATTACAAGATTACCAATGTTTGGTCTGTATGAAGATAATACAGAAGACCCAAGTCAATGTCTTTATTCAAGTATCTGAAAAATACATGGAAAGACATGGCAAGTACTAAGTACTAATGGTTATGGAAAGATTGCTTAACAGACAAAGATAACAGGATAAATGGATCATACCTCTCTTTCATCAATAGCGTGTATAGTATCACCTGGGCAGAGTGCTCCATAGCTGTCTGCAAATAGATAAACTCTCATGAAGGGTAACATAGAAGTAAGTGCTGGATCTACTTTAATTAGGGAAGGCGGTCACAATGTTTACTGAGACATTTGGGAAGGCAATACATATAATAAAATCTTATGCTTTAGAACTGAACAATTAAGATTAAGCCAACACCAAGACTAGCTACCATACTCAAAACACGAAAATATTACAACATAACAAAATCTGACATAAAGTGATTATGGAAACTAAAAGAGTATTGACCTTGCAAAAGTAGAAGCAAGCCTTATCCTGGGACTATTGGTTGGTTAGTTTTTCTCCTGACGGAATTATTTATTAGTTCATTTTATGTGATTATTTAATTGGTTGCAAAAAACTGAATATAACTATGTAGTTGACAGAGATTCACAAACAATTACTAACAAATACCTGTGTGATATTAGCATGTACTATGACGACAAAGAATCTATACATGTCAGCATGTATGCTACAAGCAACCAGATTGTGAAGCTAGAAAGCATACAAAGCACATTAATCTTGTGATTATTGATTCTTAAGAATACCAGCTAAATAGCCATGCGTAATGCGTTGCTACTGATTAAAAAAATTGCAAACATCCAACAGGGTTCTGCGAATAAAAGAAATTAGACTACCAGCTTGTGGAACACTCAAATATAAGGGGCACTACGAGGAAATTTTATCTCAGCTCTATTAGCAAGCATGACAACCATCTTAGCAGTTTGCTACAGATCTAATTGCTCACATCAGGAGGGCTCGAGGAAGTGAATACACCGCCATAAATGGCATCTTTACAGGAGTAGATGTGGAAAATATGATTTGCAAGAATCAAGTGAAATCAAAATCAGTCTTACTTTTCAAGAAGACCTACTTAGGTTAATCGAAGTCCACAATCTAGGCCGGTATCACTGAGTACCGGATCCCTGACCAGTATGGTTTATTGCAAGAAGTCACTCATTTACTAATTGATTGCAATGTCGATAATATCCAGAATTCTAGTGACAAAAACACCCAAGGTATAATATGTTCATCTTTATTTGGTATCCACTATCCAGGAATATATGCCTACCTGACCACTAGTGCTTTTACCAGTTTTGAACTCCAGTGGCATTACACTGTCATGTGAACCACCATCGCATGAATTTACCCTTGATATAACAGAAGCATCGATAACCCCCTTTAAACCATATCTTGGGGCCCATGCCATCTCCTCAATATCCATCACCTAAGGCGCATGAGAGTTTCATTTCAGTATAACTATTAATAATGCACACATGAAGTGCTCAAAATTTGAAAACTACACATGAAAAGTATGTAACTTTTAATTTCATGATCAAGGACCATAAGGAATACAGGAATGCACCACCATGAAATTGTCTACTATTGATCTGTTCGAAAATTGGATAAGTATATAGTTATATACCCTACATAAAATAAGGTCCTAATTGTTCCAAGTTCAATATTTGCCCACCTCAGTCACTCCAACAGTCTTCTGTTCTTCATTATGTCCAAAAGACACATTGGTGCACTTTGAACCCTGAAAGTGCAGCTTATCATTGCCAAAAATGGTATATGATCAAATCTTATTCATACAATTAGAAACAAGCCAAACAGAAAAGAAAGTACAGATGATTTAGTAGTGATTTACTGATGAGTGATGAATTCTACAATTAAGATATTCTACGAGAATAGACACAAAAATACTAATCCTGAAGTTTTTCTCTGAAATATATAATTGAATTGGCACAAATATTAATATAAAAGACTTGATGTTGGAATTACTCCTTGTTTGGAACTTCTGAAAGAATGGAATATGATCGGAGGTTTAAATTTTAAAAAAAAAATCAGGCAAGAGAACTTAAGATACGGAATGATTGTAATGTTCAAAAGTTCGTGTAGCCACATACAAGACAACAGAAGTAAATATTTGAAAGCTAGTATGCATGCTTAACTACCTTCATAAAGCTTTTGAACCAATTGAGCATTTTAGGGATTGCTTCAATAAGAATTGAATATGTGTTGCTATCACTGGCTGCATAAGAAAACTTTGAAAATTAGTAACATAGATGCACATCACAAAAATAACTAGGTCGGAGAGCCTCAAAACAACACTCATATCACACATGATTCAACGTTTACGCTTGCATTTTGTACTGTGTGCTAATATTTGATAAAAGAGTGCCACAGGCTTGCAGGTAGGACTTACCTCGAGGTTTTCTCATCCATATGAGTACAATACAGATATTAATAAGGAATATGTACTAGAAAAGACAAATAGTGGTTTAAATTAATCAAGTTAGGTATGACATACAAAAACAAAAAAGAACCATCGAAATAGTAGTAGTCATCATCACATACAATAAGAATATGGAAGCATCGCTAACCAGCACCCAGAATAACACTATAACTACAATCTAATCACAATTTTTTATTTTTCTGTACAATCTTATTGCCGGGTTCCACTACAGAAGATAACGGAACACAAAAGAAATTCCCAGGATCCATGCGCAAAACAAAAACAAAGCTACCAACAGCCAAAAGCAAACAGGGGAGATTCCAGGCCCCAAAGAGCTAACCAGCCATAGCAGAAGGAAAATATAATATAATCACATGAGCACACCAAACAATATTCTGTTTAGAGTTTCTTTTATAAGGTTGGAAAATTTTGTCCTGGATATTACCTCCACATGCGTACAAACTCTCGATGTTGTTCAAAAGAACTTCTTTTGCTTGTTGTTCCAGAAACTGCCTTGAAGGAACATCCTCAAGTAGCCCAGCCTGAAGCACAAGAAAAAAAATACTTGATGAACTGGTACAAACTTACAATATTAACTGACAAAAAGAAGTTGATGCACAGTAAACAAAAATGGCAAGTATTCTTGTATCTGGAAACCTGAAAAACTTGATGAAGCAGAGTACCCATCAAAGCGCTTGTGGCAAATTCGGTGCTTTTTAATCTTTCATCAAGAACGGATCTTCTTGGACAATGGAAACTTGAAGCTACCTAAAATCAACTCTTTATCAAAAAACTGGTGTAGGAAAATAAGAAATACATGTCTAGAGAATTTCTAACAGGATGTGATACTAAGCTGTTTATTCTAATGTAGGATGCCGACTACAAACTACAAAATGGTATCAGAACATGGCAATACTCACCCGGGTTCCAGAAATGAGTAATTCTGGATGGATAATAACAAGATTGCTATCATGGTCAACTATACATTCTCCTTGGTCACCAAATTCTCCAATGACACTTACTGTGTCGCCTAGCCCAACAGTACTATGGAACCTGCAGTAGTATGAAAAAGGAAATACAAAAGATTGCTCAGGTATATGTACATATAGTAAACAACTACAAATAAGTCGAAGACCTATCCATATTTGGTGAATGTATCCTATGTTGAACAAGCACAATGGTTGTTGAATTACAGTAACCCAAGATGTAATGGGAGATAAGCTGATGCTCTAAGACTACTAGGTTAAAGGCAGTCAGTTTGGCACAGTAGTATTGTATACTCACCACTCATCGCACAGATGCACCGCATATTCTTTCCCACGATGCTCATTCAACAGACGCAGAACCTGCGAAAAACGGCAACTTTGCAGAACAAGAAAAGGAAAGATTTGCACATATAAATCATCCATACATTTAGAGGGACACACCTTAACAGGATAGCGATCACATGATGAAGTATCACCTTTATGTTTTTCTGACACCTAAAAAGTAAGGTAAAACAGTTGTCACTGGAACAGCTCGTTGACACTGATCAGAAACGAACAGGTGGAAGCAAAAAAGGCAAACCTCCAACACAAGGAAACTATCGAAATATGGGGCATCAAGGGGCGTGTTGGACTCAAGATTTGGACTGCTACTAAGAATAGAAGAACATTTACTGCTGGTGCTATCCCCAGATATAGCTTGTCCTTTATTCCCAGCATCAACTGGCAATTCTTCTTCCGTAATTGCATCTTCAACTTGATCTAGAAGATCTAGTAGTGCCTAGCAAGAAAAGGTTTTGACATAATTTCACGGTGCAGTTAAGTGATGGCTTAGTGTTAATTCTGACAAGTAGCAAGATAACAAGACCGATGGTGTATGAAATCAAAAGAAAATAGTGTAGCCATTTAGTTCACCTTTTTGTGCTGCCCTGCTTCCAACTGGTCAGGTCCTCCATTACCATTGATACCAGCGGTCAACTGCTGCTTGATGCATGACAAGATAACACAATTTACACAACAACCGGCAATTACATTTGACAACCCACCCAGACAACAATTGAGCATATAAACATGTGTACCTCATTGCAGCTATAGGGCAGTGATGGTGGCGTCCGGAAGGGGCTCTGGGTATCCTCCATACCATCACAGCCACCTGGGCCTATGCCACACGCATTCGGATTGCGCGCTGAAGCAGTACACCTCGACAGGCCCAATGGAGATGAGTGCCACTTCTTCATAGCCTCGAGCGAGGAATGTTTCTACGTCAGAATTAACAAGCCACAACCACAGATTAGATTACCACAAAGATGGTGGGTTTCGCTAATTCGCGCAGAGGTGGCACTAGCACCCGTTCCAGCACAGCATTAGTATGTGCATAGGCATGTATGAACTCGCACATAAAGGAAGGAGCTTCAGGGTTAGCGCACCTCGCTGTTTGAGCACGGATGAAGCGCCATCCCTGGCAAGTGCCTGGTGCGAAGGCGGTCGTTCACCGGCGAGATCTTCCAAGTGATAACCTCCCCGCCTCCGTCGTCCTGGCTCTGGTTGATCAGCTGGACAGCACAAACAACCCATGAGCTCAGACGGCAGCAGCTAAAGTAGATCGAATCTGACTAGTCGCGAGAGGAGGGCTCACCATTCCGGGAGAAAACTTGACCCGCTTCGGCGCGAGGGTCTTGGTGACCTCCGGCGAGACCTCGGAGAGCTCCTCCTCCGGCAGCGGCGGCGGCGGGGGCGGAGGAGGAGGCATGGGGTCGGGGCTAGCGTCGGGCTTCTGGCGCCTGGCGGTCTGGGAGGGGGCGGCCTGCGACTGGCGCTCGAAGAAGTGGCGGATGCCGAACTTGGCGGGCTGCGACGGCTGCGAGGGCGGCGGCGGCTTCTTCGACGCGGCCGCCGCCGCCGCCGCGCGCTTCCGGGGAGCCATGGCTGCTAGGGTTGAGGATTGGAGGAGGGAGGCCGGATTCGGCGGGCGGCGGTGGAATGCGGAAGGAAAGGGGGGAGTTGGGGATTGGGGGCTGCGGAGATGGAGGGACGGGAAATTGGAGTTCCCGCGCGAAGCCATTTCCGCGGGTCATTTCAGCCCAATGATGACCACTAGATCTGGGAGAAGTTGAGGGTGTTGGCACTAGACATTCTTTGCAGGCCGAAATAAAGTTGCAGTATGATTTAACCCACCAAGAAAGATACTTCCAAAAGGCCCAACATGTTCCTTCTACGCCACATACAATGCCAAGTGCTTAGTGAGATACACCGTGATAGCACATCAAAAAGTCAACTTTGTACGTGCGGCTGATATGGGCGAACCCACGCCCCCACCGCCGCCGCCACCGTACAAGAGTCCAGCGGATCGTCGCAAGGCGGCGCGAGAGTCCAAGCGTGTTACGCGTGGGCTGGGGAAGGAAGGAGAGGAGGGAGTCCGTCCCCGACACGAGAAGGGAGAGACGGCGGGAGTTGCCATAAGATCCCATCTACGGAGAGGTCCATACCACCAAACCACAATACCAAATCGATCTGCAGGGGATTGGAAGATCGAAAGGATCAACGCAACTCCGTCAAGGATGGCGCCACCAAGAGGATCGAAGGCGCCACCGGCGAGCGACGGGAGAAGTGGAGGATCGGGCAGGGAAAACACCGTGGGTCGCACCACGGCTGCTGGGGAGGCGGCTGCCGACCGACAGGGGCATGGGCGTGCGGTGCAGCGGCCGGTTGGACTGATGATGGCGCCGCCGATGGGTGGGGGTGATAAAGGGGGACTCGTTGAGAGACCTACCCACCCGAAGCCCATTGGCGGAGCCTCGGCTTCTCCATGGCAGCGCCGCCAGGCCATGCTCGAGTCGGCAATGCGCGAGGAAGCATATGGGAATTGGGATGATGGAGATGCAGCAAAGGAGATGGGCTTCAAGGAAGGGCCGGAGATGAAGCTTGGGAGTACGGTGGACATGGATGACGGTCTCTAAATGGAATTCGAGGAGGAAGAAGATGAGGTGAAGAAGGAACCAGATGCTCCTGAAACATGGAACTTGCTAGCAAGGTATATGTCCAATTTCAAACCAAGTACTAAAGCAATGTTTACACGTTTTATTGATGTGGTCTGGCACCTGCGTACTGGCATTGAGTATTTTTAGAAGGGGAAGAATTATTACATGATCGCACTCTTTACCAAAGGAGACTATGACTTCATCATGACAGGAGGGCCATGGATATTCAACCAGCACGCCCTAATTGTCACCGACTTTGATTCCAAAGCCCAACCATCTGAAACAGTGTTGAATTCAGTACCTGTCTAGGTATAGATGTATGACATGCCGTGGGGAAAGCAAGACAAGGAGTGGGGAACAAAGTATGGTTATGGCTTGGGGAAGATCGTGGAGGTGGATGTGTCCGCCAGGCGCCAGTGAGCATCAGAAGAAAGATTTCTTGAGAGTGCGAGTCAGCCTCCCCTATGATCTCAGACTCCAGACTCAGATCATCACCGGGGTGAAAGGTAAGCCTGGACATACTAAGGTGTTTAAATTGAGGTATGAGAGGGTGTCGTATTATTGTTGTCATCGTGGGTACATGGGCCACAAGAAGGATGAATGTGAGAAGAGAAAGATGGGTAAACCGTCCATCGAGTATGATGCTCATGAGCTGCGTTGCAACCCCTACAAGAAATTCGAGCATAGG